>NC_090646.1:565174665-565474665 GCF_040937935.1 Hyperolius riggenbachi
GCTGTTGGTTGGGGAAGGAGGGACGCGCTGGATGGGAAAGGAAGGAAGCACTGGATGCTGCTGAGTGGGGACAGAGGGACCCGGTGGGCAAGGAGAGACATGCTACATGCTGGGTACTGCTGGGTGGAGAATGAGGGACATGCTGGGTATGGAGGGAGGGTCATGCTGGATGGGGAAAGAGGTATGAGCTGAGTGGGGTGGTAGCAAGCATAACACTGGGTCCCTCACGCTGGTCTGCTTGGCCCGCCCTCCTCCTCTTCTCCTCGGTCCCATCTGGTGCATGTCGGTAGTGGTTGAGATCCCACTCTGTGCCTGCTACATGTGCCCTCGGGCTTCTATCTTCCAGTTACCTCCGTCAGCATGGCAAGATTTCTCGAAACTGACGTATAATAACATTGAAAATCCTGCATCCACTAAAATGCGGGAATTGGGGTGGAGGAGAGCGGCACAATTGTCGCTATGTGGCAGCTGTGGTGATGCGACTGCTCACCAATGTACTCAAGCCACCCCACCTTATTGTCTCCGGTAGTCAGTAGCATCGGGCCAATACAGTTAACAATAATAGCAACATCATGCGTGGCCGGATGACCTGTCGGGTGACGAAAGGCTAAGTATTTATTTTTTTTAGCATATTCACTACCTGTACACCACGCCCTTTGTACTTAGGCGCCCTAGGCACTGGCCTAGGGGGCCTGCCCACAAATATCCGGCCCTGCCTATATACACATATATGCATACACACACGCTATAATATATATATATATATATATATATATATATATATATATATATATATATATATATATATATATACACACACTATATATATATATATATAGATAGATAGAGAGAGAGAGAGTGAGGCTTATAACCAGGCTTAGGATAGCACTAGGTCTCCCTAGTATGTTGCTCCATGTAAACCCCATTGGCAGTGATGTTAACCCCCGAAAGGCATGGGACCAACTGGGAACAATTTTGCAGTGCTCACCATTTGCAAGCGCTCTGCAAAGCACTACACCAGTGGATCCCTAGGGGGGTGGTCCCACTATCAGAGCTTGCAGTATTTTGGAGCAATTGCATCAGTGGCTGCAGTAGCCAAATTGTGATTGCTCTGGGAATAATGGTGGATTTCCTCAATTCAGCAAATCGTAGTGACTTTTTCCATTTCCTGCAAAGCGTCCATAGTGGA
This sequence comes from Hyperolius riggenbachi, assembly GCF_040937935.1. Lineage (NCBI taxonomy): Eukaryota > Metazoa > Chordata > Amphibia > Anura > Hyperoliidae > Hyperolius > Hyperolius riggenbachi. The sequence continues at coordinate 565,175,855 of NC_090646.1, forward strand.
CCTCAGGGCTCAAGCACATTGCAATGTTCTTGCATTTAATCAGGTGAGGGGGTCTTCAAGGATAACTCTAAAGACTCTTCTACAATATTTCTTACAGCGATTTTTTTCTAATCTACAAGAGGGTCTTGCTGCTGTTTCTTAGATGAACTAATATAGATTTGTTTGAATTTTCACAAACTTTGGGAAACAAATTTAAACAACCATAATATGATTGGCAACTGATTGTGATAATATTCACTTGAAAAAAAAAAGATGCCCTGGCACCCCTCAGTCCACACACCAGCCCTTGCAACAGAAGATGTCTGATGTCATGGCATCTTCCATAGCAGGTTGTCTCTATGCCAAGAGGAATCTCTAATTAGAAGATGAGACTCACGCTGAGACTTGATAGGAGTTTGTTTTCAATATCTAGCTGGCTCACCGCGGTGCTGCTTTTACACTCTCCTCATGTCGCCATCATCTCATACCCAGATAAAGGAGACCCTATTCAGCATCTTTTAGGCGGATAAAAGCTGGATTTCTTTCTTTTTAATCTTTACACTTCTTGAAACAGACTTGCATCTCCATTGTAGGATAAAAAAAAAGTTTCTACAATTTCATTTTTGAACATTTCAAATGCAACATGGGATAAGACTTTCTGAGCAATAATTCATGTTCTGTTTTATAGTAAGTGGAATCAATGAGCTGTCAGTGCTAACCAAGAAACATTGAAACTGTGCTCAGCTGTGTGTTTCCTGCGCTAGCCAGACACCAGAGAGCTCCTCACATGTGGAGTGGGTGTGCCGTATGATGCCTGGGCAGAGGAGCTGTCCATTGGCTCTCCTCACATGTGGAGTGGGTGTGTCTCATGATGCCTGGGTAGAGGAGCTGTTCATTGGCTCGCCTCACATGTGGGGTGGGTGTGTCTCATGATGCCTGGGCAGGGGAGCTGTCCATTGGCTCTCCTCACATGTGAGGTGGGTGTGTCTCATGATGCCTGGGCAGGGGAGCTGTCCATTGGCTTTGTATTTATGGGTAAAGGTGCGTACACACATGCGGCTATAGTCGTTTGAAACGATCGTTCCCCGATCGTTCCAAACGACGATCGTTTAAGAAAAAGCAACCAACGATCATTAAGTCTAACGACGGACGAGCTAGATCGTTAAAACCGAACGATCTAGCTTGGCGGATTTTTTCCAACGACTATCGTTTGCAAAAGTAGTACATCGTTGGAAACGGTCGTTCGTACTAGGCTTGACATGCGCATTTCGATATTTCTCCATGAAACTTCTCATTTTTATGCGCAAGCGCAATAGTTGCTTTACATGATGTAACGTTCGTTCTAACGATCAGATCGTTACACAAATTTAATAACAAACTTTACTTAGGTCGTTCTTTCATCAAGTAAAAGTTCGTTCGTTGTTTACAACGAACGATCGTTGTTGCATGTGTGTACGTAGCATTATACTGGGTGTGTCTCAGGACAAAGCTCCTATCTGACAAAGAAGTAAATGTGCCTATATGCAATAAGGATTCGTGTACATGGACCATTGACTTCAGCATAGTTGTCTTTTAAACATTAGTTTCAGTGAAGGTCAGCCAGAGTCTAGATCTAATGGGAAAGCCACCATACTGTATCTATGTTGGATTGACTTCCATGTCAAAACACTCAAATTTTGAGATTTAGGGTCCTTTCGCACTAGGGGCCTGATCACATTCACTATTTATCTTAAAGGACCACTGTAAGGGGGTAGGGGGAAAAAAAGAGTTGTACTTACCCAGGGCTTCTAATGGTCCCCCGCAGACATCCTGTCCCCGCGCAAGCCACTCACCGATGCTCCAGACATAGATGCCGTCAGTATAGCTAGCCAGACATAGGTGCCAATATAGGTAGTCAGGTATAGTTGACTCACCGCAGGGTCCAGAGTCCTCATCCATCACTTGCTAACGACTACACTTTCTTTCAAACCTCAGTAGCCGTAGCACTGAAGAGATATACATGCTGCCCAGTGACGGCGCATATACTTCTAATACATGAAGTGAGCAGTGATGTCACTTCCTGTATATGTGCAATCACTGGGCAGCGTGTATGTCTCTTCAGTGTAAGCTACCACTGCTCTAAGGTGTGAGAGTGAGTCAGAGTGCAGTGCCAGCCGGCAACAAATGAGGGAGGGGATCCCAGACTTTTTTGGTGAGGGCAAAATGGGCGGACTTCAGTGGGCAGACGGGAAGCCAGTGAGATGATGTCGGCTTTGGCATCACCCCCAATTTTCTGTTGCCCCTCAACCCGCGTCATGACAGAACCGCCCCTGTGCATAGTATTGCAACTCCTTATCTCCAGATTCCTGCTTTCCAACAAAAGCATTAACATAGCAACTGCAGCTAACTAAAATATCTGACCGGTTAAATGAGAACTCTACCCAGAGCCATTCAGCTGGTTAGATATACAATACTGGTAGGAAAAGCGGGGTGTACATTTCACACTGGGTCCCTTAAATCTGTAGGTAAACCACTAAGCAGAGACAAAGAAACACTCAGAATTTACATTGGTTACCAGACGCACCAATAGTAAATTTACTTTTAAATCCATTTCTGGGCCCTAAAGTAAGCCAAAAGTCCATCTCACACCATGCCCTATGTCTGCCCACAGTGACATACTTTGCTGTTTAGTAAGCAGTGGCTGGATAGTGTATTGGTTAAGGGCTCTACCTCTGAACTAGAAGAGGACCTGGGTTTGATTCTTGGCTCTTCCTGTTCAGTAAGCCAGCACCTATTCAGTAGGAGACATTAGGCAAGACTCCCTAACAGTGCTACTGCAGCTCTGGTGCTTTGAGTCTGGCAGGAGAAAAACATGATATAATTGTTATTTGCCTTGTTTTGTGTAAATGAGAACGGCAATACCAAAGTCTGATTGCCTAGCAATAGGAGTACAAGAAGGAGTGGGACTAAATGGTATGGTAAGCAGTTCTTTAAAAATAACAGCAAGAAAAGGTTTAGATAAACCAAACAAAAATCAGCATCGGAAAGCACATGAGCAATGCCTATTTCTCCTCGCCCTTTCAAACATGTTTGCTGTAAATTGACAGATGCACTTTGTGGTCTTCTTAATCAGCAACACAGTTAATATTGACATTTACATTTTCTGCTGCATCACCAAATCCACCTTGCTCAATTCCGATGAACATGACTTGCTTAGCCCCGAAGAAACACAGCTGTATACATTGACATCAGTAGTGAAAATGAGCAGAAAATCTAACTGTTCCATATCAAGAAGTATTTTTACTACTGCTAATGTGCCTTAAATACCTTGTTCCACAGATGAGTGGCCTGGCACCTGCTGCATGAGAAATAGCCAATTACTACTCAGTGTCTCTAATTTTCTGATTCAATTAGCATGCTTCAGAGCTTTCTAGTTTAATTGCAAACTACTTCACAGTTAGCTCTCTGATTAATCATTGCCCATCTGCAAGCCATCGGAAAACTTGGTGGAACAAATTTGTGTACTTTGGAATGCTGGGAGATTAGCAAATCAAACTTGTTTTGGTATAGAACGCTTTAATTTTGTTTGCCCTTTTCAGCTGCACTTGTAAGAAGCTCTGTACTGATTATGCAGGAAATCCGGGCAATAATATGCTACATTATGCATATTATTACTGGAAATACCACAGAGACTGCAGAAACATTGTTGAGTTTCTGCACCAGTGTACATAGAGTAGGGGGGTCATGAGAACATGGTCAGGATACATTTTACAAGATTATGACAACATGTACCTAATGCATTGGTGTGTCTCCTTATCAAGATGTCCTTCCCTCAGTGCTGGCTTTGTAGCATCATAGTGCCCCTATAACTGAAGCTATCCAAACCTGAAAGATCCACTGCCTTAGCTGATAAAGCAAAGGAGTGGATCAAAATCATTTCCCCATAAATGATGATCCAAGTAATCAGTATCCATTTGTATTACATCAGCGCTCTATTTAGGGCAACTGTCAGGGCCGGTTTAAGCAACAATGGGGCCCCAGGGCAAAATTAACCTTGGGGGCCCACCTAACATATACCCCGGATCAAAAATCTGCATTAGGGGACCTTTTTTGCAGCTGGTATAGTCAGGGTGTGAAGTCCCAATCGGTCAGAGCTCCACATTCTGGCTATCCCAGCCTGCATGGAGGACAAGGGGTTAAAAAGTTTCAGGAGGGGGGACCCCACATAATTAAAAAAAAAAAATTCCCACACTCTAAACATAAAATTTTTTGGGGGGAAAATAGAAAAAAATGCCAGGGATCTTCATACAGCCATATTTTTTCCTTCGAAACTTTAAAATCGATTTTCTCAAAAACTATAAGGTCTTTTTGAAAAATTGTTTTTTCCTCTTATTCCTAATGATCTCCTTAACATATCCTGCAAATTTAGGGTTTCTAGCATTTAAGATGGATTTGATATTAACCATTAAAGTCGGCAGGTTTTTTAATGTGTATTTTTTTTCCTTTGAAACTTTAAAATCGATTTTCTCAAAAACTATAAGGCCGATTTGCAAATTTTTTTTCCTCTTGTAGCCACTGGGGGCCCCTACAAGCTCTGGGGCCCTGGGGCAGCTGCCTCCTCTGCCTCTATGGTAGCGCCGGCCCTGGCAACTGTGATAGGATAACCTCCCCCAAACTCATTCCTAGGTTAAATGCAATGAGGCAAAATGACTGCACAGCCCCCCCCCCTCCAGCCCCCCCATTTTCTTTGCAGCAGAAAAAAAAACACTGCAACTCTAAATAAGGGGAAAATATAAATGTCAGTCAAGCGTTGTACTTAAAGGGATACTGTAGGAGGGTCGGGGGGAAAATGAGCTGAACTTACCCGGGGCTTCTAATGGTCCCCCGCAGACATCCTGTGCCCGCGCAGCCGCTCACCGATGCTCCGGCCCCGCCTCCGGTTCACTGCGCCTGCGTTGCCGTGTCCTCGATCCCGCTGATGTCATCAAGAGGGCACAGCGCAGGCCCAGTATGGTCTGTGTCTGCGCAGTACACTCCTGGTGACAACACAGGATGTCTGCGGGGGACCATTAGAAGCCCCGGGTAAGTTCAGCTCATTTTCCCCCGACCCCCTACAGTATCCCTTTAAATGCAGACTGCATAAAAGGAAGCAATGCTGGCTTTGAATTCCCTGTCATGCAGGAAATTTTGCTTCCCTGTGATGTAATTTCCTGTATGCAGATTCTTTGAGCATCCATTGAGATAGCAACCACCGGCACCCAAATTAGTCCCCAAGCGCCGCTATAGCTGTGATTCTCATTATGGCCTATGGCAGCTGCAAAAACATTGGTGCAGCTCTGCACCAAAATTAGCTGTCTCAATTTTTTATGTACCCATGTTTGTTATTTACTCCGTATAAGCATCATGGAAGATGATAACGTTTTATATAATAATAATAATAATACATGAACACATTGCACTGTAGCATAGTTGGCTGCACGGTGGTTCAGTGGTTGGCACTCTCTTCTTGCAGGACTGAAGTCCCAGGTTCAAATGTCACCCAGGATGCCATTTGCATGGAGTTTTTATATTGTCTCATTGTCTGCCTGAGCAGGACTTGAGATGTAGAGATAATACAGAGTGCCCAGCTAAAGCACAGAAAGCAAGACCAACTAAGATTTGCAAACATCTTCTGTCTTAAATGTGAACCTGAAGTGGGGCCAAAAAAACCCCAAACTGGATAGCATAGAGCCTTCCTGGTCACCAAACCATCCGGTTATTCCAATGCCATCCCGCAATTAAGTTATTCAACCTGCTAAGTTGAATACCTATTTGGCCCTCCTTGGGCAGCCTTCCAAATTACTTACGTCCCACAGTACTTCCAAAGGCAAGCGCAGGGATAAAGTGCACACACGGGTTATGGCGTGCACATGAGCAGTACAGATGCGCTCGTATTCAGAAACATCGGGGATGTGAGATTCTCTTGCCGAGCAGGGCTAATGAGATACTTGATCACAAACCTTCTCTAGAGGACGGCAATGGAACACGTTGCATCGAAACAGGGACTGAGAAGGCTCTATGCTATTCAGAACTTCCCTCTACATATGTATCTAACCTGAAGTGAGTTTCCTTACTTGAGTTTTGCTTTAAGTAGGCAGACTTGTATTTTGTTTCCTTTTAGGTCTTTTTAAAAATCCGGTTGGTTATGGTTTTCCATGACATATGATTTATGCCAAAGTAAAGTTAAAATATACTGCACATAGAGGCTGGAAATCCCACTAAAACTTAGAACATATAAAATTCTGGTACAATATTTAACCAGGATTCCCTGACTGGACAACATCCTAGGAAAATTACTCATAAGTGACATGAGCTAGATCTTGTATTTTGGATATTACCATTGGACACTGTATTGTGTTCTATAAATAGCTATCATTTGATCATACTCAGTGCGGAACCTTAGAAGCAGACATGTTTGTCATGAGCTATATTGTCTGAGGAGAACACGGCACATGTCTGGGGAATATACTGACACAAAAGCTGCTTGCAGAATTCCAATGCAGGTGCAGCCGTGAGCCTCAACACAGAGATGTTACACTCATCATCCCATGAGAAGAGCATTCTACAGAGATTCTGTCTTAAAGAGACAACCCTATAGGGAAGAACAAATTAGAGCAAACCAATGTAAAAATAGACCATAGATTACAAGATGTAATGAAAAGCCAGACTTGATGAAATGGACTTTCTGGGACGACTGAAAAAAGGCTAAAAGAATAAATTGTATTTTATTTACAGGGATACTTTGTTGAGCAATCCACATCTTTATTATATTTTCGCTGTATGCCAATTAATGGCAGGAAAAAGACTAGTTAGGACTGACTTACACACTTATCAGATCTACGATGATCCGATCCATTCTACAAACTCCTTACTTCTTAAGCTGTGTACTCTTGGGGGTTCTTTTCCACTATGAAACGCAATTGCAATCGCCATGCAATGCGATCGCGTTTTAAACCAATTTTCACTAAATCGATTGTGATTGAGCTTCTATACTCAGTATAGAGAGCTCAATCTCATCCAAAACGTGGCAGAATGATGACTGCGCTATGGACAAAATCGCAACACAATCGGATCGCATTAATGGAAACAGCCGCTGTCATTTCAAGTTTTATTGTAGTGGAAAAGGGCCCTTACAGTACTATTTTACATATTTTTGTAAATGTTGTACTATTTTGTAAATATGTATTAGGTTAATTTATGACCATGCATGCACACTGCATTATAGTGAAAAAATACCTGAATCATGACTGCTTGCTATATAGGTTATTTTCATAATTCTAATTATTAAAATGACACAACGTGGGCTGTCAGGTATAAAAAAATAAAAATAAATAAAGGGTTAAAGTAAACAAAACATTTCTTATAAAAAATAAAGAAATAAAGAAAGAAAGCCTTACCCCAAATAAACAAAGTACCTAATATGCACAGAGTATGCCAATTAACCACAATGAAGCATAAAATGCACCTTTAAAAAAGCCCAACCATCATACAATATTCACGGCTTATTATGCAGCAACGTGTAAAGTATATGATATGTACATATACATTTATATATTCATTTGACAGATGTCCAGTCTGCAGGGAAATTATTTTCTCAAAATTAAAAATCAGCATGGTAGTTTGGATACATTTGCTGTGGGAACTGAAGAAAGCACTCACAATAATGAAACAATTCAACAGCTTGCATTATTCGGAGATTTCAATGGTGGCTGCGGTCATGTGACACCACCCCCAGCCCGAGCCAGAGCAGAGAAGATGGCTTCATGAACGGCGCTCAGATGGAGACAATGACAAATAGATTTTGTCCATAGAAGAGGTTTAATGAGTCCATGCCGTTTTCAAACTGATAAATCAGACAAGCCGACATGCAGAAACATCAGACAAAGTGAGCTTTATCTAACCTATTAGGAGTTTTTCTACCATAAGGGTAATTAGAAGGTAGAATTAGTTTCCTGCAGAGTCACTACTGGCAGCTCCAATTAGTACTTATACATACTCACTGAGCAATGGGATTAGTTTATAAACAGACTTGGGGAGACCCAGACAAATTGGTGTGGAGTAAAGAACAGCTTCCATTATCATTCTGCAGGGTTAAAGAAAGAATTTCTAGCAAGGATAAAAGATTAAAAGCAAACTGGATTTTCATATGTGTTTTCTGATTCTCTGAGACTTATAAGCACTGGTAGCTTTATTCTGGAAAGCATCTGCTGATGCAGACTTATATTTAGTTATATAGAGTTTATTTTATAAAGAACAAATATTCAATGTCTACATGAAGTCTGAGCACTTTTCTCTTGTTAGCATGTCCTCCTGGTGCTACCATTCTCTTCCATGACAAAGTAAATCGGTACAAAAAATGGTCCTAGAGTGAGAACTGGTGAGCAGGCCTTTGGTTGTTTGGCCATTAGACCAAGACAGGGGCATTGCTAGCCCCAATGATCAGTGGCAAGTGCCCCGGATCTATTCTGGGGTGCCCCAAATATTTCCCAGGCAGAGTCAGCTGTGGTGCCTCAATGGCATGCTGGGAGCTGTAGTGCATCAATTGGGGGTATGCTGGGTGCTGTGGTGCCTCTATGGAGGCATGCAGAGAGCAGTGGTTCTTCTATGGGGGTTTGCTGGGAGTTGTGGTGCCTCAATGGGAAGCCCATGGGAGCATGGGAGGAGGTCCACTAGAAGGTCAGGGAATGATATTGGGGAACTGCCAGACAACCTGGCTGCAGGCCAGCCTGCCCAACAGAAAGCCAGACCAGCCAGCACAGACACCAAGTAACTCTGCCTAGTTATGTTTAAGTGACACTGCCTATGTGATGAGCTGCATTTTTTTTTTGTATTAATGGAGAGGGGGCTTCATCCAACATTTTGCTGGGCAGGTCTATTTAGATCGCTGTTGAGTTCATGTAAATTTGGCTTCACCCATGACCACACCCACATTCTGGTATATGGCCACACCCATTTTCCAGCTGGAGTTCCCAAAAGTGCCCTGGATCTCTTAGGATCTTAGCAACGCCCCTGGACCAAGATCTTTTAGGATTGGCAGCAAAGACAATAATTTATCATTTTCTGTAAAGGTGGCCGCTAACGTTCCAGTTTCTAGTGAAAAATCCTTCTAGCAATCAGATAATTCTGATCGGAAGTGAAATATTGTAATACATTGTTCACTACACCATCAACGAACCAATCTTTACTTCCTATCTATCACAACCAAAAATCAAATCAAATTTTGGTTCACCGAAAACTCAATCAGACAATGTTTTTATAATCATTTTTAATCGATTGTGCCCATCAACCAATCCGATCACATCCAATCAGAATTATCTGACAGCTCAAATTATTTTTTGCTAGAAATAAGACCGTTAGTGGCCACCTTAAAGAAAATCTGTAACAAAAAGAACTTCCCTAGGGGATACTCACCTCGGGTGGGGGAAGCCTCCGTATCCTATTGAGGCTACCCCGTCCTCCTCGGTCCCACGGTGGCGGCGAAAATCCTCCCGGAGCTTTGGCGATGTAAATATTTACATTTTGGCTCCAGTGCAGGTGCAGTGCAGGTGCAGTATCTGCTCCTTCCCACGGAGATAGGCGGATATAGCCGATCTCCGTCGGGCCGCTCTACTGCGCAAGTGCAAGTCTCCTGCGCCTGCGCAGTGGAGCGGACCCGACGGAGATCGGCTATTTCCGCCTATTTCAGTCAGAAGAGCCGCAACAGCGCCCCCGCTGGAGCCTGGAGAGGTAAATATTGAACAGGCTGTCGGGTCTGTCGGGCCACTGTTCGGAGGGCTGCAGCGAGACCTCCGTGGGACAGAGGAGGACGGGGGAAGCCTCATTAGGATCCGGAGGCTTCCCCCACCCAAGGCGAGTACCCCCCAGGGGACGTTTTTATTGTTACAGAGTCTCTTTAAAGCATTGTAGGAATAACGTTTTGGCCACATTCAGTGGTGCAATGTAACAGCTGCTTTGTATTGCAGCTTCCCGCACTGTAACTTATGTGGCAATCACAGTGCATCAGGTGCACTCCAGTATACTGGTTGTGGTATGGTAACGCACTGCATGAGAGCTGATGAGAGCCATTTCAGTGGAGTGATTAGGGTGGAAATCAGCTTGGAGGTGATCAAACAAGGCAGCTATTAGACAAGTAACCCACCAACTTGAAGTTACCAAGTTGTTGGGAAAATATGAACAATAAGGGAACAAGAAGAACTTTTAGTTGGGGACAGTTGCAGAAACCAGAGAGTTTTTTGTTGTTGTATTGGCGTTATGAAAGAACGTTTAAAGAGAAACTCCGACCAAGAATTGAACTTTATCCCAATCAGTAGTTGATACCTCCTTTTACATGAGAAATCTATTCCTTTTTACAAACAGACCATCAGGGGGCGCTGTATGACTGATATTGTGGTGAAACCCCTCCCACAAGAAACTCTGAGTACGTACTCCTGGCAGTTTCCTGTCTGTGAACCTTGCTGCAATGTGGAAAATAGCTGTTTACAGTGGTTTCCAACTGCCAAAAAAAACATGCAGCAGATACATCACCTGCCAACAGTAAAAATGTCACCATGTAATAAATGTTGGATTGTAAATCAGGGATTTAAAAGATTTTACAATGGGCAAACACTGACTAAATCATTTATACATAATTATTGTAAAAATGAAGCATTTTTTTATTACATTATTTTCACTGGAGTTCCTCTCTAAGCATGGAAAGAAAGATGCATGTAGAAAGGGAGGAGCTGAAGAAGAAGAGAATGGATAAGACAAGCATGAAGAAAGAAGATGAGGAGTGAGGTGGGATGGCATAGGATCAAGGAGACAAATAATAAGATGAGATGTGGAGATAAGAAAGGACAGCCTTTGTGCAGTTAAATGAGAGAAGGCAGTTAAAGAGGTCAGGGGTCTGTGTGGCAAGATTAGGCTGAAAAAATTATTTCTCATGTTCTCAAAAAAGTGACAAAGTTGTCAGCTGAAATGTATGGACAAGGTTATGGATGACAATTTGGCAATTTAGGAGTTTGAAGAAATTAAGGAATAGTATGATTATTTCCAGGGTCTGTCGAAACTGAGGTATTCGTATTTCTCTTTCATATTGTGCTTATGCTAGTGTCATTTAGCCACAGGTTGCAAGGAAGGAGGCTCAAAATGCCAGAAGTTTCGGCTCTGAATGCAAAAGTGTAAACCGATGGAACGCACCGTAGACCGCATCGGCGCAGGCGCTGGCCAGGTGAGTACACCCCGTATATCCCGCTCTTGCCTTCCGCACTCTGCATGTCAAGTGACCTGGAAACAATTCTGTCCATGTTTTACAGAAACATAAGATTCATAAGAACTGTTCTTTGCTAATACACTAGCAAATATAATGCATTTGAAAATTTTAACGTAAAAGGTTCGAGAGTGTGCACTCCAATTATGCCATAAACCAATTTAGTAAAATATCATAATTCTTTATTAAACAACTCAAATATATATATATATATATATATATATATATATATATATATATATATATATATATATAAATGTGCGATCCGTGTAATATACGGTAATGCATTGAACAGGCTTTGGAGTTGGGCACCTGAATCACAAACTGATTGTGTCCAGTGTACATGATGCTCAGCCACCTTAAAGAGACTCCGTAACAAAAATTGCATCCTGTTTTTTATCATCCTTCAAGTTCCAAAAGCTATTCTAATGTGTTCTGGCTTACTGCAGCACTTTCTACTATCACAGTCTATGTAATAAATCAATGTATCTTTCCCCTGTCAGACTTGTCGGCCTGTGTCTGGAAGGCTGCCAAGTTCTTCAGTGTTGTGGTTCTGCTATGAACTCCCCCTTCCAGGCCCCTCTATGCACACGGCCTGTGTATTATTTAGATTAGGGCAGCTTCTCTCTGCTCTATTATCTTTTACAAGCTGGATAAATCGTCCTCTGAGCTGGCTGGGCTTTCACATACTGAGGAATTACAGACAAGGGCAAAGCTGTTTGCAGGAAGAAACAAGCAGCCTGAAACTTCAGTGCATGAGATCTGCAGGGGGAAAGAAACACACAATGATCTCTTGAGATTCAAAAGGAAGGGTGTATACAGCCTGCTTGTGTATGGATGTATTTTCTATGTGTGGACATACTGTACATCAACCTACTTCCTGTTTTGGTGGCCATTTTGTTTGTTTATAAACAAACTTTTTAAAACTGTTTTTAACCACTTTTAATGCGGCGAGGAGCGGCGAAATTGTGACAGAGGGTAATAGGAGATCTCCTCTAACGCACTGGTATGTTTACTTTTGTGCGATTTTAACAATACAGATTCTCTTTAAGAAATCAGAGGGTGTGAATATTTGCCAATAAAACAAATGCACAGGAAAGAAAAACAAATTGGTGTTACAGGGAAATTGATACATTTGTCAGCCCCCTTTGGGAGATAAGCGATTTCCAACAGTCCATTAAAATTTATTTTAAGGCCCATACCCACAAATGTTGTTTTCCATGTAACTGCGTAACAATGTTTAATGAACATTTGTAAATGATGATATATGACTTACGCCACCAGTGGCAATTGTTTGTTTTTGAACAACCACCTTGGGCTTAATTCACTAACCGGCGCTAAGTATTAGCAGGAGTGAAAAGCCACTCAGTGCCCGAAATGTAGCTGTGCGGGCACTAATAGCCGCGCAAAGCTACATTGCGCACAGTACAGGGCAGTGCACATGCAGCCGTTAATAGTGCGTGGTGCGACGATAAGGTCCATACGCTGCCCTGTAACGGGACATCTGGTGCCCCATTGATGCGCTGTTTCGGGGGCACCCGATGCACCATTTACAGGGCAGTGGGTGCGATGCTATCGTCGCACCGCACACTATTATCTGCTGCGCGCGATGTGTGGGCGCAAACCACCTAACTCCGTGGTTTGCGCCTACTAGGTCATAAGACTCACTAACCGGCTTAGTGGCGGTTAGTGAATCAAGCTGCATGCTGGGTTAAATCACAATGGATCGTTCTGCTTCTCATTGACTTTTGTGGGTTTTGTTGCGATTGTGCAAACAATCGTTTACATGATCGGTCGTTTATGACGGTGCAAACGACATTTGCAAATTCGGCCAGATGGATTGTGTAGCGATTGTTCATCGGCAGAGACCCTGATCCATCTGGCTGTGGGTACTTAGCTACACACACACACACACACACACACACACACACACACACACACACACACACACACACACACACACACACACACACACACACACACACACACACACACACACACACACACACACACACACACACACACACACACACTCTTCAGTGTTTAACTTTAACACAGGTACTTAAATTCAGTTATAGCATGTAAATAGAACTGGAAAACTACTAGCAGGGATGGGATTTTTTTTCCTTCTCTTTTTTTATATATATATGCACAGCATGGCATTTTCACCACAATTTGCATTGTTGTAATAGCTTATTGACTGGCCGAAGGGGCTGAGGTGCTACTCAGTATGAATCTGTTTATTGCATGTGCCCAAAGTTCATTCACCCCAAGCAATTTAGTCAATAACCAATTTTTATACTTCTATCTTCTTTAAGATTCCACACCAATAACCCAGCCTTTTTTTCTCTTTTTTAATTATTTCAGTACTAGTCTAACATTTCCCATGGAAATCAATATGGGTGCGATCTATTAGCCAAAAAATCTGCTGCACTGCAATGCACACATATTAAAAATATTGATCTTGTAGGCCACTGATGTTTTCATTGAATTTAATGTTATCAAGCGGCCATAACAGAATTTCAATGACTCATACACAGTTTTGATTAAAATTATAGATTACAGATGAAAGGAAATTAGCCATTTTACTTTGTGATAACAAAGTGCATTGTTTCATTTTCTTAAATAAGGTCAGCATTGTATGATTATTCACCGCTACACAATACGGCTAAAATGAGAGGCCCAGCGCCATTCCTCTGTCTTCATTGACATTTGAACTTCATTTCATATGAAGTGATTCCCAGGAAATGAGAACCTGCTATCAAAATCATTGTTTGAAAAACCAGTTACAATGACCGACACTTGACGTAGGGAAGTTACATGCACTACTTGATGTAAGTTGTTCAGCAGAAGCTGAAAATGAAAGATTCTGAAAGCTCGCCAATGGGGAGCTCATGTCTTTGGGTGCAACAGATGACCGCTAGCTCGTAGATATTAAGTGTGAAAGATAAAGCTGGCTACCGCTCCATAGAAAACCGTGAACACTTGACAGAGCTTAGCATCCATGTTTTTTTTCTCAGTTAGCAAGTAGTGTGGCCACTGAGCTCATGCTAAGAAATCTGGCACCCACAGAAACCTAATCCAGATATTTTAGCAGTAAATACCATACCTTGAGTACTGTATTTAAAAGAAGTGACGGTAAGTACCAATTTATTGATGCAGATAATGTGATCATGGAACTATGGGAGGTATTTCCTTTTATAAAATAGGCTTTCGGTTATGGCGCCCCATGACCTCTTGCAGAATGTGCATCATTAAAAGCATGAAGCCCTTTCAATGGCAGTAGGTGTATATTGTAGTACTTCTGTGACTGCAGGTTTAGCACTGGCAAAAAAGTATTTCCAGACTCGTAAATGTAAAAAAGGGTGCCGCGGTATAGCAGCTAGTAAGCTTACCGATTTTCTACTATTGGGCAATGGGTAATACAATAGTAGTATATCAGTGATTTTTTTTTTTTAAAAAATTTTTTACGGATAGTTTACAATCATTAAAACTAACCCTATTCTTGGTTGAACTCTCCCTCTATTAATTCCTAACTCTAACCGGCCAAGCAATATTTGCTGATTTCTGCGCCTCCTTTGTTGCTTACTCTGTCGACATTTGTGATGCCTAAATCAATGTATCCCATTGCGGTCTATTCTGCGCTCAATTTACTGAAGTGTTGCCTGCGCCCAAATTACCTGCCTCGTTTCCAGACACCTGTCACCTTGTATTTATTGCTATGTGAGGTAGGGACAGCCAGATTAAGCAAATGTTCAAGTCTGGCAATGAACATAACAATATTTAGCTTTTTTTTTTTAGTATTTAGCTTTATTTTTTTCAATTTTACATTAAATGGTTTTCAGTGAGAGCTATTTTTAAAGGCATTAGAATCATCAGGTAATGGTATCATGCATTTATATCGTATTCGGTTTGTGAAATGTCACACACTGTTGGGCTTCCCATGTAGCAATATTATCAGGAAAGTGTCGAGGCGGGAGAATAAAATCACACTGCATTTGTTGATGCTGCAAGCTGTAAAGCAGAGGTGTAGTGAAAAGTGGTCAATGACTAGAGCAAGCCCTGGGCAATGCAGACACTGGGTTGGATTGCAAGGGAGATAAAATAGGCAGTCCAATTAAAATACGGTACATATCGGAAAAGCCCAAGGAAGCAGAAATTGGATCACGAGCTCTCCAGGTAACCCTGTGATCCATCAAGAACTGAAACCTAATATTCCAAGATACTCCACTGCATATGGAATTAACTTATTTATTGTAAGATATTTGCATTATGTCTTCACATCAAGAACTTTTCCAGCAGTTTGTACTGGTATGGTCCAGTGGTTTTTAATAATTTCCCTGACTGAAGTAGCACAACAGTAAATAAATAAATGCTAACAATTGTAGAGCTCTTTTCTCCTGTCAAGAAAGTAAAAGCGTTTAAGAGCTGTAGCCACTAAGTGTACACTCAGTAGGCCACCCTGGAGCTTTGAAGAGTCTTGTCATAGGCCTCCTTACAAAATAGGTGCTAGCTCCAGCCAAGACCCGTATCTCCTATGTCGAAAGTGATATCTATAACCAGTGCTCTATCATAGAAAGTCAGTGCATCACGGGTATAGAAAATCCCATCTGCACACCAGTCTCATTGTGTAAAGACCTGAAATAACCAGGATTCAATTGCTTCAGAACATACAGCAGAAGTTCACTGTTCTGCCTTGACAAGTGGGATTCTCAGAGGTCCATAAACATGTGGCGATGGTGCATGCTAATGGATTAAAGGCACTTATGATTTCTACTTGATTTGTTGTGAAAACTGCTACTAACTACTTTTATTTTATGAGTATGGTTAACAAATATTAGGGTATAGTTCATCTAGTTCTTTGAGCACCTTGTTGATGGGCTTCAATGTTTTTCTAAATGTTGGACTTGCAGTGAAGTTGTGATGTATTAACAATGGAATACATGGGTTGGTCTTGTAAAATGGGCACAGAAAACAGAATGTTTTCTTCTATAAATGTGCACATCATCCATACAAAGACAGCTGGCCATCTAATGATCTCAGTGCAGCAACCCAGATGTCAGGGTAAAGGCATTACCAGCCCTTTGCCGATAGTAAAGTTCTAGCAGTTTCAGGATTCAGAAGGGTTTGGTCAGGTTTAGGCCCCGTTAACACCTAGAATCGCAAAATGCTAGCGATTACTGCTAGCGTTTTGCGGGAGTGATTTTTGAAAGCACAAAAAAAAAAAAAAAAAAATCACTGGAAGAAGTAGCGTTTTGGGAGCGATCGCGATTAGCGGTTCAATACATGCTAATCTCGGTCACTCCAGAATCGCCGGCAAAACACAGCATGTAACGCGTTTGCGTTTAACACTAACCACAAAACCATAGGATTACACAGGTCAGCGGTTTTTAAACACCGCTAGCGGTTTGCGGCGAGCGGGAATCGCGTGATTCCCGCTCAAGTGTGAACGACCCCTTATGCTGGGTTCACACTATAAGATTTTATGGTCGATATACTGTCAGATTGATTATTTCCAACATGTTCGATTTGCTTTCCGATCGATTTCCGAGCATTTTCCAATCAATCTCTGTTAACTTTAATAGGAAAGCAAATCGATCTGACAGTAAATCGACCATAAAATCTCATTGTGTGTACCCAGCATTAAAGTGGACCTGAACACTTGCACAGGAAAGAAGGAAAACAGAGAAAAAAACCCTGTGTGTATTTAGAGAGTTTAGCCTGTGTAATTCCCCCTCATCTGTGTCTAATCATAAATTGTAATTTGATCTCTCCCTGTGTCACATGACTGCCAATGGCAGAGATGGCAGATAAGCTCATTTGAAAGCACAGGATGTTAACAATATGTCTGCTTCCATGCAGAGCCGGGACAAGGTCCTCCAGCACCCAAGGCTGAGACACCAAAGTGCGCCCCTCCATCCCTGCCACCCGAGCCATCAAACACTGATTGCTATTTGACTAAGAGGCGCCACAGGGCCCACAACCTCCCCAACACCTTAATATCTAGTTATCTGGCTTGCAGTCGCTGCTATGTATCCCCTTTTCTTATTTCTTTCTGCTTCAAACACAATTAGGAATGACAGCTGAATGAATTCTGCGCCCCCTCCTACACTGCGCCCTGAGGCTGGAGCCTCTCCAGCCTATGCCTCGGCCCGGCCCTGCTTCCATGAATCAGGAAGTAGAAACAGTGCAGATTTATTTTAGGATTTGTATCAGCTGTAACAAATAAAGTGTTTTTTTTTTGTTTGAGGGTTATTATGCTGTTGTGTATCTTTTAGAGCAGAGAGGACGTTCTGAGTTCAGATCCGCTTTAGCAAGTGTCCCAGTTTGGTTAGTATAAGGTTATCTGCAAGGCAGAGACCACACTTGGGGGAATGCACATGTTTTACCTGCATGCAGAAGTGCTCTAGATGTCACAGCCAATGCTAATCGATGGGCTGGCTCACATTAGTGCGGTTCCTGGATGGGGTGGATGGGAAAGGGGATTTGCTGCATCCACTGCTTTATTTCACGCCGTGTGCAACAGTCCACGTAGAACTGCAGATTTTTCCCTGCTGACAAAAGTGAGACTTCTTTTTAGGTTACTAGTTAGTTGATGTTAAAGAAGTGATGAGTGAAATATTCTCCTAGCATACAAATGTTCTCAGAACTGGGGGGGGGGGGGGGGGGGTTCAGGGAGGGTGAGGAGAGTTAAAATTAGAAAATCAAATTCCCTAACTGCTGGTTAATTAACCAACTACCAGCTAATTGATCAGCAGCTGGTAACGTTGATTGGCTCAGTTTCTTTCTATTCCAGGGTCTGGAAATGTGTAAGATAGAAGACATCTTTATTCGTTTTACTAAGGTTACAATTATTATTATTATATATTATAGTGACAATGTTCTGCAGCACTCTCCAGAGTGCATTGAACAATTCACAGCACTCCCTGTCCCTCAAATGAGGTCACAATTTAGTGGACTGATACAATTTTTTTTTTTGGTTAACCTATTTTGGTTCCTGGACGTAGAAACTACGTCCAGGAACCATGCGCGCTACCGCGGCTGATCGCGCGCGTGCACGCGCACTCCCGGCCCCGGATTCGGTAGCCACGGAATCGATGTATCGGGCTATGGTGCTCGATCACTGATTCCTCTCCCCCGCTGAAAAAACGACAGCTTCTCTCGGAAGCTGTGCTTTTTCTGGCCGTTACCTCCCCCCTGTGTCACTCTAAGTGTGTGTTACGCTTAGAGTGACGTCATGTAAACAAACTCATGGCCGCCATCTTGTGGCCAAAAGTAAAACTACAACTAAAAGTAAAAAAAAATTAAAAACAACACACAATTACATTACAAAACTATAGTTTACATCCCACCCTTCCAAAAATACCCAAATAAAATGTTTAATATAAAAAAAAACCCATTACAATAAAAAAAACAAAAAAACATGTAAATGTTTACCTAAGGGTCTAAACTTTTTAAATATCAATGTAAAGATGAAATATTTCTATTTTTTTTTATTTTAAACTTGTAAATAGTGATAGATGCAAAACGGAAAAAATGCACCTTTATTTCCAAATAAAATATTGTCGCCATACATTGTGATAAGTAGTGATAAAGTTATAGGCTAATGAATGGGAGGTGAACATTTCTCAAATGAAAACGACGGAACGCGAATGGGTTAATTTGGGGTGCAACCAATTAAGCTACTGCCATGTTTGTAAATTTGGGAGGAGGCTGACAAGCACAGGAGACCATATTTAATATTTGTATAGTGCCAACATCCTCTGCAGCGCTATATAGAGTATATTGGCCTCAATTCACTAAGCTTATCTCCTCTCTTTAATAACATTTCTAGAGTTGTCACCATGGTGATGAGGCATGTCCTGCTCAGGAAACATTTTACCTCAGGCAAACCTAAAGTTAACTCTTCTGTCTTTAAGTTAACTCTTCAATCCTTAAAATAACTCCCGAATTATAAAGTTAAAGACAGGCTGTTAATTAACTGCATGGGAAAATAACTGCAGAGGAGGTAACTTAACTACAGAGGAGGTAACTTAAGGAATGAAGAGATAAGATAACTCTCTCACTGTGTGGAGGTAAGTTTTCTCTTGCCTTATCTCCAGCATGATCTTAGTGAATTAAGGCCATTGTCTTGTCAATTATCTGTGCCTCAGAGGGGCTCATAATCTAATCCCCATCATAGTCATATGAATATGTATTTATTGTGTAGTATATATACCGTAGTTTAAGGCCAATTTAGGGGGACGTCAATTAACAGGAGTATCCAGAGGAAACCTACACAGACATGGGGAAAACCTACGAACTGTGCAGATAGTGCCCTGGCTGGGATTTGAACCAGAGACCCGGCGCTGCAAGGCAGAGAGCTAACCGCTACACCACCGTGCTGCCCATATAAGATTCATACAGTTCCGGTGAAAGGTTAACATTAGGGATTATATAAAAAGGTTAGAGTCCTATGAGCTTTATAGATTTGTATAAGAGGAGACCCAATGAAATCCACTTTTGGAGTTCAGGAAATGTGTAAAATACTTCAACACATCTATGAAGATATGAGATGAAAGAGCCTATAATCCTCTTAAGTAAACTTGTTAAATTGTGTCACAACATGTGTTAGTTGTACACCCTTTACCTTTGCACTTTATATATTTCAGAGGAACGTAATTAACTAGAAGTGGGTAGTGTTTACATTAGTTCTCAAAAGGTTAAGAAGCTGATTATCGTTAAAATCAGCTTTGCCAGAGACTTCACTGCTGTGTGTAATCAAATTAGACAAGCAGGGCAGTGTGTCACCCAACACTAACCAGTGGCACTTTCTTATGTTACGACCTTTTCCATTAGATGAGACAGCTACTTAAACTTATTCACAATGCTTAGGGAAAGATTATCTTCACGTGACAAAAAACAATGGGCAAAATTATTTGACCATGATAGGTTATAAAAGAATGTCAAACAAAGGATCATGTACCTGCCAACTCACTGACCTTTTATCTAGTGACAAGGTACATGCCTGTAACAGAGGGGTGATAAAAGCCTTCCCTCCCAGAGCTTTGTGTGTAGCCATCCAGTTCCCTGCTGTAGCTTTAGTTCAGCGATTCAGGTCACTGAAACTTCATACACCATCTCATCATGCTGGTGTCACATACCTGTCTCCAAAAGTGACCAGTCAAATGCTGATCAGGTTGCTTGGCCCAACTTGAGCAGCTTGATCTGTAACAGTGCTAACAGAAAACCATGACTCCCCGTATCGGAGAACGTATAGCAGGATTAAGGCCTCTTGCACACTACATGCGATTCCGATTTTTTATCTGATCCGATTTTGGATTTCTATTAAAAAATGTACTGCATGCAGCTAAGATTTTTAATCGGAATCTGAAATCGGATCAGATACAATATCGGCATCGCATGTAGTGTGCAAGAGGGCTAAATCTGAATTACAAAATAAAGTAATGCAAAAAGTATTATTTCAGAGTTTCTTGTACTCTGCAACAAGGAGATAGCATGGGGCCTACATATGTAAAGCGGGAACTATAATAGTTGTTGACCTAGCATTATCCAGTTTGGCAGATCTCAGATTTCCACTGAGCCCGAATGTGCGGCGTTTCCTCACTTGCGAGCTGCACGGGGAAACTCTGCCTATCTTTCCGTTGGCTTGACGCATTTTGGTGGAAATCTGCACAGCATGCTGCAGACTTCTGCAGTACGCAGCCGAATAGAGCTGCGGCTGCGCAGTAGAACGAAAGCCGAGTTAAAATCTTAAATGGCCATGGCTCCCAGAGGAAATAAGCCCTTAGGGCCTGTACACACTGCTGCGCTTGCGTTGCGTTTTTAAAAACGCATGCGTTTTTAAAAACGCAAGGTCTTTTGAAAAAGAATGAAAATCGTGATGACTTGTACACACTGGTGCGATGCGTTTTAAAAAAACGCAAACGCAGTGCCTGCTGCGCTTTTTTAAGCGCAGCGCATGAAAAACGCATTAAAAACGCATGCGCTTGCGTTTTTGCCTGCGTTTTTCAGAAGTCAGTATCCCAGAAGACTCTGCAATGTCCTGATTCCTGTTGAAATGTAAACTAGAAAAAAAACAAAGGATTCTTTAGCCAATCAGCAATTACAAGAAAAACGCAAACGCACAAAAAACGCAGGCAAAAGCGCATGCGTTTTTAAAACTACAGGCACTTTAAAAACGCATGCGCTTGCGTTTTTGCCTGCGTTTTTCAGTGTGTACAGGCCCTAAGAGTCACTCTCAAGCCAAATACCACCTGACGGAGGAAGATGGATCTAGTGTTGATGCCCTGATGAGCGCTCCACAATCCAACTTCCAGACAATGCGTGACATTACATGACTGGCGCAAGCGGCAAGTCAAGCGATCGCGGTACTGTGCATGGAGTCATCAGGGATTTTAAAGATCTGATCTGCCATAATGGTCATTATCGCCACGCGTCACTAAAAGTAATTCGCATGATCGTGTGCCTGTACCCGTGTCACAAGGTTGTGAAAATGCTCTCTGAGCAAAAAAAAAAAAAAAAAAGCCAGTCATTGGATAAAGCGTCTGAAAAATCGTGTAGTGGGTACAGGCCTTCATACAAACTATGTTAAGCTATCCTAAAAGCCCAACTTAACTCAAAACTCTTTTTGCAGTTTCAAATAGAGTGTAGAAGTGTTAGAACCACTCCCAGTTTGTCATTGCTTTCTGTTTCCCCATTAGGGATTTTTTTTTCACGTTGAATGAAAGAAAGATAAGGATGGTTCACATCACAAGTTCTTTTCTAAGCACCAGCAAATTGAAAAGCATTTTGCTAATGTAATGCTATGTGTGATTTTTTTAAAAAAATTGCATCGTACCAGGGATGAGCTCCGGATCAAATTCCGATGAAATCCTAATGAGTTTTATTTGGATTTCATCCTCCTAATTAGTGCAGCTGAGCGAGTGTGTGCGAGTGTGTGTGTTAAACTTACCCAGCAGCCCTCTTCTTTAACCTGTCCCACGCTGCATTCCAAGCTGCGGTCACGTGAATACAAACACTTCCTCCTTCCGGGTTGAAGGAGAAAGCGCAGTAGTCACTTGACGCGGCTTGGAACGCAGTTGCACTAATTAGTAGGATGAAATCTGAATGAAACTCATTACAGTAAAGTAAGAAAGTAGTTGTGCCTAAATTCTGATTGCACACAATGTGGTCACATGACTCGTGCTAAAGAGAAGACACATATGTACCCCATAGCAGTCATACAGGTATAAAATGGGTTAACACAATGTGTGGAATCTCAAATCTCTGAGTCATGAAGAGCATATAACTGGTGAAATACAATATGCAGCACAGATCTAGCAGAGGAAATTGATTTGCCAAATTCCAAAATACAACTCACAGAGCTTTAACACAAAAGAATTTACTTTCAGCTGTCCCTATTTTGGCTCCATTAGTATTCACCATGGTATTTTTATGGTATTCCGAGACGGGTGATTTTTCTCTGGTGTCCTCTAAACTTAATACTTGGGTAATGCTCCACACGTGGCCTTCTCCCTCCGATTTAAGAGGATCATTGGTTTAAAAATTTTTTTTTAAATAACTTCTTATGAGGCTAGAATTTCATTCAAGTAATTTTACATCCACGATTGCCATTTTTTTCATATTGATTGTCCAAAACAGATGCATAAGAAAATCAACACAAAATAACATTTAAGGCTTGAAGTTTAGATAATACTACTTATTATCCTACATATTAAAGATATAATTCAAAAATTAGTGGTACCGGTACGTGCGCTCCTCTAAAGATAATATGAATAAATATTCAGTTGGATTTCTCACAGTGTTGAAAATGGTTCGCCACACTGTGGGTTGGTATCACCACCCTATAAAGTAGGAAATGTATAAATAGTGTAGGGCTCAACATTCACCAGTGTTTTTTCATGAAATGCAAACAATCATAACAACCATATAGCATTAAAAGTCCTATTAAATCGAGGTAATAGTCCAATCTGGGTAGTCCAACTTGTTATCCTTCTCCAAACTGTAGTTTGAAAATAAATACAATGCGCTCACCAGAACTTGTAGCTGATTTGTTAGGATCAGCAGTAATCACGTTTTGTCATAGATAATCCTCACAAGCCCTTGTGCTTCTTCCTAGCGGCAACTCAAACACAAACAGAGGGGGGCAGACATAGCGTAATCACGTTTCAGAGAATTAATAGCACCCTCACTTTCACCTCCAATGTGAATAACTATGCAAACACTGTGCAGTGCCCTTTCCCTGGCGTTTAATAGCAAGACTGCACGCTCAACAGATACGTAGGCTAACCTTGCAAAGGACCAGCTAAGACGCTTGTGGAAAGATTCCTAGTTTCCGATTCAATTCACCCAGCGTCTTGATCCTTTAAAGACTCAAAGCATAGATAGCCATAGCGTAATAACGTTTAATAAAGTCTAAAATTATACATAGTGCACTCACATTTGATAAGATACAATGCACATATAAAAACTCCTCGGACGTCCTCACCGCCGCTGCTCTTACTTTCGCGTCTCCTGCACCACGACCGAGGCCCTGCGTCTCCTGCACCACGACTGAGGCCCTGTGTCTCCTGCACCACAACCGAGATGAGTAGGTACATCACCTGCTCTCCCAGAATTTCCTGGGGCAGAAGGCTGTGTGACATCATGGGCAAGGAAGGGTGGGTTACATAACAATATAAAGCACTATATAGAAACCAAGATAAATAAGGTAAGAATGGGTATCCAGAATAATGTATTACATTCTACTCTATGTTATTATGGTTACCAATAGCAGCCTAACGGATTTCCACTGCAAAAGGATACAAAGGTTCTGATTGGCTGCTCTACTCAGCTGCTTAACTTTTGCACCAGCTTTATTTAAACGGATGTTCATAAAGTAGCCTCAATGACCATATGGCTTCATTTTTAATAATGTCTTACGGGGAACTTTTGGTAAGAAATACGATTACAATTATTTACTATATAAACGTTTTAGTTTAAAATGTGTTAGGTAATGCAAAGGCTTCAGAAACTTCGCAAACATTACACTACTTGTATTACAGACTAATGTGTTTTACCACATTGTAATAAATAATACATTTATTTATTCTCTTAACCTTTTGTTCATGGTGGTGCAATTATTTTCTATTAATCAGTGATAGTTGAAAGTAAAAAAAAAAAATATATATATATATATATATATTACTCGCGGGTTGGGGGGGTCACTCTAAACATGCCTGACTATTGGCTGAGGCAGTTGTTAATGGCCTCCTTAGGCCTCATTCACACTTAGTGCGCTTCAGTCCGCTTTTTATCAGCACGACAATGTTACAGATTGATACGCGTTGCTGAAAAGCAGACAGAAACGCACTAGTGTGAATGAGGCCTAACAGTCAGGTGTGTGTACAGCACCTTAGTCGGTGTGGTTACAGATAATGGCAGTTGTTGCGGTCCAGTTTTTTCCTCGTCTGCCAGTAGTAAAGATGATGTGCTGGCTGATTAGGGATCCAACAACGTGAACAAATTGCATGGCGAATCTCAATAATTTATTGATTTATCTCCTATTTTTAACTTCTCACTTTGCAATATATTGATTTATTTTTCCCCACTGCTATTTTTCTGTAACATTCCTATTTAAGGAATAAGTTATACAATGATGCAATTAACTCAATAAAACAGTCACCATGAAAAAATATCAAATTTCTAAATGATCAATCTTCAATTTATTGTAATAATTTTTCTCATTTAATACAAACTACTGCATGAAAAAAAGTTCAAAAACTTTGATTCATGCCAATTAAAAAGAGGAACAATTGCAAAACTTAAATATCTAGTGCTTTTGATTCATTTGTGTTCTTAAGCAATCAGTTTTCAATTAGGTGCATACAAAGAATGCAATAAAAGCTTTTCACTTAGTGGATGGTGTATCTCGTAATGAAGAACGGTCTGCCAGACAATAGTGGGTAGAAGTAATATGAAGCTTGCATGCAATAAGTTCTAAATATTAATATGAGGGCACAAAAAGTTATATATCACAGTTACTTGTATGGCAAACCTGTTGACACAGATGGCACGCCTTGCATGAACTAATCAGAGACCTAAAAGCCATATTTTATTTTGGAAGGGTTTAAAAGCAACTACTACGGCTTATACAATGGAAAGGTACCGATAGACATTAGCAAACTAGAGAAGATTATACATATCTGTTAATTTTAGTTTCTTAGAAAAAGATTATGGAGTAGCTTTAGAAAGTAAGGATATCTGACTGCCATTTAACGTCTATAGTTAGCTAAACAACAGGTTATCATATTGTCTGAGGGACATATTTGAGGATTTATGTTCTTATACATATTTTTTTGTTAACGGCTTAAATACAATTTGCGCCTCAAAACACCTTGCATTAGTTGTGGTGCAGAGGTTTAAAATTTGTTAAATGCAATTAAGCTATGCCAATGGAATCAAGTCATTATCCCACAATTTGTAAAGCTACACAAAATAATGCAGCGGAATGTGAATTTTCGCATATGCTTATGAAGTCAAATGCGTGTTTTAATGAGTTCCATCTAAAATGAACAAACACCTTCCTTGTGATCCAGTGTTTAGCTCGGCTGACAAAGGAACGGTTCTTGATTTTAGCTGCAATGATTCAATCTCCCTGGATTCTGATGGGGATGAAAACCTTGAGAATGAGGTGGGAGTGTCGCGGGCAAGAGGTCAATAAAGAGCTAGGCCATTTCTGCCATCTAGAGCCAGCCATGTGGAACTAAGTGTGGCCAAACAACCAGCATGTTGGACTCTAGCCAAGCAGCTCAGAACCAAGGAGTGTTGCCAAACTAACCCCCTATTTTAAGAAAAATAAAAAGGCTGACTTTAAGCCTTTGCAAATGCTTCTCACTTAACATTTAAAAGCCGAACAATGTCAGAGAATGTAAATTCTCCTCAACATCTGATACATTCTTCAACTGGTAATTTTTGGCTCTTTGCAGCTAGCAGCTGTAAACGGATTAATGGCACTTAACTGTAGAGTACATGTCACAGATCAGGTCCGAACATATAAACTGTTATGTAAGAAAAACATTCGGGAGAAATAGACTTGTTCCCAACTTTATATTAACGTGTCACTTCATTGAGGTGTTTCAGGCAGTGATTAATGTTCCATTTCAACAGATCTTAGGCTTAATACTCCAATCAAGAAATAACAATTGAACATGCTGAATAATAATAATATTACAGTAAATCTCAGCTAATTTTCAAGAGGGGAAAATGAAGCTTGAGGAGAAATGGGACAGCTGCTTTTCAGAGTGCTCGTAAAGTTTGGCTGGGTTAGTCTGTTAAAGGGAAAAATTTAGAGCCTTTTAATAAGTAGCCACTGATTTGTAAAACGTTAACTGCTGCTTTATATTACCGCAATGTAAATCCTATTGATTCTTGTCAGGACCACAGTGAACAGGGGCCAGAGGGTCGCCACTCACACAGAATACTTTTAATGAGAATTTTGTTACAAAGAAAGATTAACACTTTGTGGTGCGTACTAATCTGGCAATTTTTTTTGTTCTTTTCAAAATATTAATGTGATAGAACAATTGTACTTTTTTACAAGATGCTGATTACTTGTTAAATGATAAATCATTGTCTGTGGAAATCTGACAATTGATTTAACAAACTAACACCTAAAGTACACCTGTCATGACTAGAGATGAGGTAGATTAGGCAGATTTCACAAATCTGGTCTCTTCACTTTTTCATCGTCCTGTTTCTAAATGCAATGTGTTTAAATTTTGGGCTGACTGGTCTAACATAACCCACCCGAAAACCAGTGTGCTAATTTAGGGTACCACATTAGCTTGCTTTGACGTGTCTAACAACATCAGCAATCCTCACTGGGTGACAGGCAGCCTATGACAGATCTTAGTGTATTAGTGTTATTAAAGATATAGCAGGCAGTAATCAGGGGTGCCAGAGGCTGCTGAAATTGGGCCGTGAGCAAAAAATTAAAAAGTGTCCTTTACATATTAACAACTGGGCTGATAGTAAAGTGCTCATTTAATGTACTCTGTCTAGAGCTATGTTCTCTTATATCATTCTTCCTCAATGGACATGTGCCAAGAAGGAAAAATGGTCAAGATAAAGAAGTCTAGCAGAGATTCCCAGCTGACCTCTGCATTGAAATGGGGGCATTATTGGGCGTAAGGATCGTCCGTCTCAGCTCTTGCTAGATTTGGTACTGCAGACACAGATGCAAATGTTTGCACTTTTTACTGGCAGACAAAGCTGTCTGCGGACTAATTTAAATGGCAAAGTGCTGAGTGAGCAATCGCATCTTTGTGTTTGGAATTATATTTAGTTGAAGGAGCCTAGCCAGTGAGGGAGGGCTTAAGAGACCATTCTCAAGCAGAATTTAAAATAATAAAAACGTATATATAAAACATACATTTTGAAGGACTTACTTCTGATGCTGGCGGCGTCTTAGGCTCAACGATGCGCTGTAATGTTACCTGTTTTGGCATGTCGGGTGCTTAGAATGGGCACACTTGGCAATATATTAATCAGGAGTGCAGCAATGTTACATTTAGGAAATAATAGCACGACCAGCAAGGTACATCTTTCCTCCATAAGTAGGAGAAGGATGGGTAGTGTTAGATGTAGGAAGGTTAGTGTTAAGTGTAGGTGTAGTTGGAGGATTAGTGTTGTGCTATCGGTAGAAGGAGGGATAGTGTTCGGTGTATAAGGAGTTGGAGGGTTAGTGTAAGAGAAGGTATTAGGTTGGGTTGGACATGAGCGGTAGGGATGATCAATGAGATGCAAATTGATCCAAAATTATGCACATTTGTATGCAAATATATGCAGCTTGAAAAAGGACCAATTAATTTAAACCTGGGTCATCCCTAATGAGCGGTAACCTATTAATAGTATATTACTGGTAATACCAAAACTACTGATATTAATACTGTCGGGTGCCGCTCACCCCAAAACTCATTTGTGTAGAAACTAAATGCATGCCATACATTTCTCCCAGAGTAAAATGCGCTATAAATTTACTTCTTCTTATGTCACAGCCACTTACAGTAGGGTAGCAATAATCTGACGAGTCTGACCAGTTTTGCAATTGTTTATCTCATCGGGGATTCTCAGTATTTTTTTTATGTTCTACAAAAATTTACAAAAGCACTACCTGAAAAGGATCTATACAAAGATCCCAGCTGGCCTCTCTACCAGTTTACTTACTACTATAGTAGTTGCACTGAGCAACTGATGTTCATTAAGTGCTTTTGAAAATATAGAAAACCCTGAGAACCCTCCATAAGGAGATGGATTTGGCAATTTAATGAGATAAACTTTTGAGCATAAGAACGTTCATGTGTTAAGAGCTATGGCCTTGTACAGAGAGAGTGAACGACTGTCGATAGGCATAGTACATGGTAGATGGCTTCCTAACGTTGTACTGCTTAGAGCAGTATAAAAGGAAACAGCAGAGCAATTGATATTAGATCCGGTTCTTGCTAAAACCAAAACTAATATCAAATAGTACTAAGTGAAAAAGGTAAATTTTCAGGTACATTTCAATAATTTCCCTGATCTAATAGTGTATGACAGCCTTGACAATCTGCTTCTAATGCTCCTATCATGTACACAGTGTTAAAAAAAATATAGGCACTGTTAACATGAACATTCCAGGTAAACACGGGTACAGTATGAACTGCATCAATGTGTGCATTTCATAGCTTAATTTTCTATCCTTACTGGAGAATACCTTTAATAAGTTAGAAAACAGACAAATAAAGTTTGAGTTTACACTGGATTCAATAAAGTTATGTGAGGCCATAACGAAAAAAAATACTGAGTGAACTATTCTTAAAAATTAATACTATAATAACATTTCATAAATATACATAAATATATGCATGTTTTTTACATAATCATTTGAAAATTAGTGCATGTACAATCATAGACTTTGAATGCAGCTTTTTTTCAAGCTTCTTGTGACTAAGACACAAATCATAGTCCAAAATGTTGATGCAAAGTACGGATTTGTATGCTCCAAGAAAAGATGAGCGAATGTTGGGCAGCTTGCATGGACATCAAGAGAGAAATCTTACTTCTGCTACCAGCGGTGACGGGAGAGATTTAAGTCAGTCCGTTTGTACATGAACTCTAAAGCATGGCTGCTATTCCCAGAGTCCCATGCACATCTAAACAGATGGGAATAAAGAACATGACATGTGACCGGTACATTCTGAGAGAGCAACACCTCAGGGTTGAAGGTCACTGAAGATTTCAACAAATCTCACCAGATATGGCAACAGATTAAGCAAGGGTAGAGACTGCCCTCCAACCTTAACCTGTTAAGACCTTTGAAGTCTTATGACGACCTCTATTCTACTCTTTCATATTAGCTGTTAGTTACACTAATTACTCCCTAATAGTAAGCTGGAGCCAGACACTGTTTCTAAAGACTTCCAGGGACGGAAAGCCACTAACACTGTGACCAGAAAGCAAAGAACATACAGTGCAGAGAATAGAAAGAAAACTTAAATTAATTTCCCTAACATGAAAGGCTAATATTATAAACAAATGTGAGGATCTATCCTAATTATACAATGAAGGCATTAAAAATCCATATATAAAATATCCACAAAGACAACATCAAAAACACTGAAATGCAAGGAAATCTTGCCTAGGACCAGTAAAGTCAACACAACATGTATTCATCTTAGCCATTAAAGGTTTTTAAAGACAGAACCATTCACCTATACCCTTGCAATGAATGAATAGCTCATAATACCAAATGAACATGGCATGGACACAAGTTGCATTTATACACTAAACATCCAATGTATTAACACCACTTTCCCCAAATTGTGAAGGTTGAAGGTGGACTTCTCAAGACCGTTAAGTGTGCCTTTGCTATCTGGCACCATGACATCATCAGCAGACTCTACGTCCTGTGTGTTATGAGGTGGAGCCTCCATGGATCCACGGTTAGTTTTTTTCCAAGCAAACCCCACATATGCTCAATCTGACTGAGATCTGGGGCATTTGAAAGCTAAAGAAAACATGATTCATCAGGCCAAGTCTCCTCCTTTCTTTACTTTACAGTCTAGTAAGGGCAGAGGTTTGAAATGTTTGCTGTTTGTCATGCTGTGGAGTGTTAAAAATAGGTATTATTCCCACATTTTCAGTTGAGCTACCTTGTAATCTTCGTGCATGGCTTTTGAATCCCTGCTGTGTTGGAACATTCCTGGAGTGAAAATACTGATATAAATATAAGATTTGTAGCACCCTTTCTACTTCCATACAGTGCTCTTTGTATAGATAATAGAAAAAGGCTAACATTTGCTCAACTAGGTATATTGTAGTACTTTCTTTAAAAAAAAAAAAAAAAAGCATTGCACCCATAGTGATATATTTTACATTCTCCCAAAATTGTGCATATCCAACGGAGATGTATAATATGCCCCGTTAGAAAAAACTTCTGTTTGGTATCTAAAATTCTTCAGCCTTTGAATTCAGTTCCTTTGAATTTCTCACTAGCATTGAGATAAGCCAGCCACATTACTCTGCTACATCATCTAGACCAGAGTTCCCAAACCCTGTCATCAAGGCCCACCAACAATGCATGTTTTGTGGAAATCCACAGAGGTAGTTAATTAGCTCTGCTGAGACACAAATTACCTCACCTGTGCAGTGGCGTACCTAGGGCATTTGGCACCCGGTGCTGGGTATTAAAAGACACCCGCCTCCCTTAAAAAATGGGTGTGGCAACAACCGGCAAAAAAATTGGGCGTGGTCATGACCGGATGAGGGCGGAGCTAACTGTAATTTAAAGTATTAGCTAGTATAGTTGCCCCCAGTATAGCTAGTATAGTTGCCCCCAGTATAGCTAGTACAGTTGCCCCCAGTATAGCTGCCGCAGTGAAGCTAGTATAGTTGCCCCCAGTATAGTTGCCCCCAGTATAGTTGCCCCAGTATAGCTGCCCCAGTATAGCTGCCCCAGTATAGCTAGTATAGTTGCCCCAGTATAGCTAGTATAGATGCCCCCAGTATAGCTAGTTTAGTTGCCCCCAGTATAGCTAGTTTAGTTGCCCCCAGTATAGCTATGTTAGTTTCCAGGAACTGTTGACCTTACCACTGAGATAGAACCACCCCAGCGCAGAGTCTAAGTGACCACGGGTCTTCACCAACACTCCCCTAAAGGGAATGCCGGAACACCCCCCTAATGGGGATGCCGCGCTTCGCTGCCTAGTGCCCACCAGGTTGCGCTGAGAATAGCTCCACAGTGATTCAGAGAACAGGTGAATACTGATGGGTGTAGGGCTGATGATTGCAGGCGTAGTCCACAAGGCAGGTCCAGAGGTCGGGGCAGGCAGAAATCAAGGATGGTCGGGGTCACAAGCTGAGGTCAGGGCAGGCGGCAATCCAGGGTATCGGAGTCACAAGCCAGAGGTCAGGGCGGGCAGATATCAAGCGGAGTCGAGGTCACAAGCCGGGTCACAACAGGGAATCAGATAATCAAGGTAGGTGATATACAGGAAACACTAGCCAAACTGCCAGAACTAGCAGCACTGCAGAGAAGGGCAGAGCTGCTTAAATACTGGTGACCATTAGAACTCTGGCGCCAAAATCAACGCCTGCGCGTGCGCAGTGCACAATGCTCCGTGCACGCGCGCTCCCGCGCATGCGCCGTGCGCAGCGGCGTGTGCGCGCGCGCTACTTCGTGTATGCGCGCGCAGCGCCCCGCGCCGTGCGCCATCTTGGATCTGAGAGGAACTACTAGGCCCAGCGTTCCTCCGCGCGTGCGTCTGGAAACCCCTGCCTGGGCAAGCTGAGAGTCCTTGGCCTGGTGAGTATAACATTGCCCCCCCCCTACGGGCAACCTCCGGGTGCCCCCAGGTCTAGGTTTCTGTGGGAATCTTTGATGAAACTGTTTTATCAATCTGGGAGCATGAACATTCTGGCCCGGTTCCCAAGAGTTCTCCTCCATCCCAAACCCCTTCCACTTAACCAAATACTGGATGGAATTTCTAACCCTTCTGCTATCAAGGATCTGTTCGACCTCAAATTCCTCCACTCCCTCAACCAGGATGGGAGCTGGAGGACAAGCAGTGCGTCCCGGAAAGTCACTAACCTCAACCTTCTTCAAGCAGGAGATGTGGAACACTGGATGGACCCGTAAGGATCTTGGTAAGGATAGTCTGAAGGCCACTGGATTAATCTGTTCCAGAACAGGAAAAGGCCCAATAAACTTTGGCCCAAGCTTCTTTGAAGGGCAACGCAACTTCAGGTTAGTTGTGGAGAGCCAGACCTGGTCCCCTGGTAAAAGACTTGGCCCCTCCTTTCTGCGTCTATCAGCAAATCTTTTACTCTTTTCTCGGGATGCTTTCAGAGTTTCTTGTATTTTAATAAAGTTTTCAGTGATGAAAGATATTCTTTCCTGGACTCCAGGTAACTTGGACTCAGACTGGATATCTAGTAGAAATGAGGGATGGAATCCATAGTTCATAAAGAATGGGGATTGGTTAGTGGAGGTATGGACCGTGTTATTAAAAGCAAATTCTGCAGTAGCCAGTAGTGAGGACCAGTCATCCTGTGAAGCAGAGGTGAAACATCGGAGGTATTGTTCAAGAGTTTGGTTGGTTCGTTCTGTCTGACCATTCGTTTGCGGGTGATAACCTGAGGATAATGAAGAATGAATTTTAAGTTTCTTGCACAGCTCCTGCCAGAACTTAGAGGTAAACTGGACTCCCCGATCTGAGACAATGTTCTTGGGTAAGCCGTGCAACCTGACTATTTCTTTTAAGAAAATCTCAGCCATCTCCGCCGCTGTAGGTAACCCTGGGAGAGGGAGAAAGTGTGCCATTTTGGAGAAGCGATCAACGACCACCAGGATAGTTGTGAACCCCTTAGAAGGGGGTAGCTCGACAACGAAGTCCATGGCAATGTCTTCCCAGGGCCGTTCTGGAACTGGTAGTGGGTGTAACAACCCCCATGGCTTGGTGCGGGAACTTTTGGATCGCTCACAAGTCTCACAGGTCTTCACGAAGTGTTTACAATCCTTAGAAATTTCAGGCCACCAAAAGGTTCTTAGAAGTAGGTCGAGAGTCTTGGAAACTCCAAAATGGCCTGCGAGTCTATCATCGTGGCAGGCCTGCAGGACCAGAAGTCGTGACCTGTAGGGAACAAAGATCTTGTCCTGGTGATAATAAAGTCCATCTTTGAGAAGGAGGTCAGGAGGGTTTTCGAGGAGAGCGGATTCTTGCTGGAGGGAGGTACGTAGACTTGATTGGAGGAGTAGAAAATGTTGTGAGGAAAGTATCTTCTCTGGAACGGAGTTAGGGCTGGCCTCTGAATGGAACATGCGTGATAGAGCATCCGGTTTGGTGTTTTTAGAGCCTGGACGGTAGGTTAAGTGAAAGTTGAATCTTGAGAAGAACAGGGACCACCTGGCCTGTCGAGGTTTTAATCGTTTTGCAGAACGGAGATACTCGAGGTTCTTATGATCTGTGAAGATGAGGATAGGATGCTCTGCTCCTTCTAGCAAGTAGCGCCATTCTTCCAAGGCCGCCTTGATAGCAAGAAGTTCCCGATCTGCCACGTCATAGTTCTTCTCAGCACTGTTAAGCTTCCGGGAGAAGAAGGCAATGGGATGAAGAATATCTTTTGAATCAAACCGTTGCGACAGGATAGCTCCAACAGCTATTTCCAAGGCATCAACCTCCAAGATAAAGGGTCTAGAGGATTCTGCGTGTCTCAAAACGGGTGCTGAGGTGAAGCAAATCTTCAGTTTTTCAAAGGCTTGCTGAGCTTCGGAAGTCCAGTGAAAGGCTTGTCGGGTACTGGTCAGCCGCGTGATGGGGGCCACAACTCGGGAGAAATTCCGGATGAATCTTCTATAGAAATTCGCAAATCCGATAAACCTTTGCACGGCTCTTCTATCAGAAGGAACTGGCCAGTCCAGAATGGATGAGACTTTCTGTGGGTCCATCTCTAACCCCTCTGGAGAAATCCTCAGACCCAGGAACTGGATAGACCCCTTCTCGAACTCACACTTCTCGGGTTTTGCGTAAAGTCCATGAGTTCTGAGTCGCGACAGTATCTTCTTAACATGAATGCGGTGCTCCTCCAGAGATGAAGAAAATACCAGAATGTCATCTAGATACACAACCATGAAGTCATCGATGAAATCTCGGAAGATGTCATTCACGAAGTGTTGGAATGTGGCTGGGGCATTGCATAACCCGAAAGGCATAACTAAGTACTCGAAGTGTCCGAACCTGGAACGGAAAGCCGTCTTCCACTCGTCTCCCTCTCTTATGCGGATTAAATTGTAGGCTCCACGAAGGTCCAATTTGGAGAATATCCGGGCAGTACGGAGTCTTTGAAATAAGTCCGACATGAGTGGCAAAGGATACCGATTCTTGATCGTGATTCTATTCAGCTCTCTGTAATCAATGCATGGACGGAGGGAGCCGTCCTTCTTCTCCACAAAGAAGATTCCGGCCCCGGCTGGTGAAGTGGAGGGGCGGATGAACCCCTTCTTCAGGTTCTCATCAATATAGTCCTTTAATACTTGGGATTCGGGCTCAGATAATTGATAAGTCCTTCCAAAAGGGATAGCAGCTCCAGGCTGGAGATCAACAGGACAGTCGTAGATGCGATGCGGGGGTAAAACATCTGCTCCAGACTTGTCAAACACATCCAAGAAGTCATGGTAGGCCGAGGGAACAGAGTCTTTCTTCTCAGAATTCAGGCAGAAGAGAATACCCGCCCGGGGGAAGCAACTGCGAAGGCAATAGTCTGAATGGAAGGACACTCTCCCCGTTCTCCAGTCGATAGAAGGATTGTGCATCTTCAGCCAGGGCATGCCCAGGATAATTGGGAAGAGAGGAGATGGCAGCAAATCAAAGCAGAGGTATTCCTGATGCTCCTCTTGGATAATGATCTTGAGGGGAAGAGTCTCTGTTGTGATGGGGCCAGAGTTAGTGGAAGAACCGTCGGCTAACTGAATGGTGAGTGGTACCCGTTTACACCGGGTTGGAATCTGAAGTTGAATAGCCAGGTTGATGTCTAGGAAGCAGGAGCAGGCTCCAGAGTCAATAATAGCGACTTTAACGATCTCTCCTCTGGGGCCCTGAAACGAGAGAGTGAGAGGGACATGAGAGACCGCTAGGAGTTGGACAATCCTGTCTTTGCAAGGAGATGGATCAGGCTTACCGGTAGGCCTGACCGGGCAGTTCAGACGGAAGTGACCTGATGCTCCACAGTAGAGACACAAGTTGGCAGACCTTCGGCGTTGTCTCTCCTCTTGAGAGATGGCAGGACGAGCCAGTCCTAGTTGCATGGGCTCGGGGTCATCAGCAGCAGTAGCAGGAGTCGGAACAGTTGGAGAATGGGCAGTCTCAGCCATGGAGGGAAACCACAAGGGACGGGTAGGTCCGGATCTCTCCACCCGTCTTTCTCTCAGTCGTCGATCAATTTGGACAGACAGTTGGATCAGGTCTTTCAGGGTCTCCGGTACTCCCACTCGGGCTAACTCATCCTTTAAGACCTCAGATAACCCTTGTCGGAACTGGAACTTGAGTGCCGGCTCATTCCAGGAAGTGTCACCTGACCAGCGGCGAAAATCCGTCACATATTCTTCCACTGGCCTCTTTCCTTGGCGTAAGGCTTGAAGGGCGGTCTCTGCAGATGCCCCTCTTCCGGGGTCATCGTACAACTCGGCCATGGCCTCAAAGAAGGAGGCGACATTATCAACCACGGGATCCTCCCGTTCGATCAGCCGAAGGGCCCAGGCCTGAGGTTCACCCTGTAAGAGCGAGATGATAGCTCCGACCTTAGTCTCTTCACGGGAAAAGGTTCGTGGCAGCATTTTAAAGTGAAGCTGACAAGCACTCCGGAACAAGCGGAACTTGGATCTGTCCCCTGAAAACCGATCAGGTAAGGGTAATTTAGGCTCCGGTATCACACTCAGGGCGCCTTCCCCAGGAACAGGTGCCAGGTTAGCAGCTGGAGCTTGTGCCACTGCCGCAGGAGGGACAGCCGCAGGAGTCACTGGCTGACTTCGGAGGAACTCCCGGATCTCGGAGTTCTCTTTCTGAACTTCTGCCACTGAAAGTCTTAATTGAGACACCATCTCGCACAAGAGATCCATCTGGGTTGACCCTACACCAGTATTCATAGTGGCTGCTAGTTACTGTTAGTTTCCAGGAACTGTTGACCTTACCACTGAGATAGAACCACCCCAGCGCAGAGTCTAAGTGACCACGGGTCTTCACCAACACTCCCCTAAAGGGAATGCCGGAACACCCCCCTAATGGGGATGCCGCGCTTCGCTGCCTAGTGCCCACCAGGTTGCGCTGAGAATAGCTCCACAGTGATTCAGAGAACAGGTGAATACTGATGGGTGTAGGGCTGATGATTGCAGGCGTAGTCCACAAGGCAGGTCCAGAGGTCGGGGCAGGCAGAAATCAAGGATGGTCGGGGTCACAAGCTGAGGTCAGGGCAGGCGGCAATCCAGGGTATCGGAGTCACAAGCCAGAGGTCAGGGCGGGCAGATATCAAGCGGAGTCGAGGTCACAAGCCGGGTCACAACAGGGAATCAGATAATCAAGGTAGGTGATATACAGGAAACACTAGCCAAACTGCCAGAACTAGCAGCACTGCAGAGAAGGGCAGAGCTGCTTAAATACTGGTGACCATTAGAACTCTGGCGCCAAAATCAACGCCTGCGCGTGCGCAGTGCACAATGCTCCGTGCACGCGCGCTCCCGCGCATGCGCCGTGCGCAGCGGCGTGTGCGCGCGCGCTACTTCGTGTATGCGCGCGCAGCGCCCCGCGCCGTGCGCCATCTTGGATCTGAGAGGAACTACTAGGCCCAGCGTTCCTCCGCGCGTGCGTCTGGAAACCCCTGCCTGGGCAAGCTGAGAGTCCTTGGCCTGGTGAGTATAACAAGCTAGTTTAGTTGCCCCCAGTATAGCTAGTTTAGTTGCCCCCAGTATAGCTAGTATAGATGCCCCCAGTATAGCTGCCCCCAGTATAGCTAGTATAGATGCCCCCAGTATAGCTAGTTTAGTTGCCCCCAGTATAGCTAGTATAGTTGCCCCCAGTATTGCTAGTATAGCTGCCCCCAGTACAGCTAGTATAGATGCCCCCAGTATAGCTAGTTTAGTTGTCCCCAGTATAGCTAGTTTAGTTGCCCCCAGTATAGCTGCTCCAGGAGGGGGGAAGCAGCGCTAGAAGGAGGGGCAGTGGGGGCAGCGGCGGGGAGGGGGGAAAGATTCCCCCCCTCCCTCACCTGGGTCCCCTCCTTCTGCCTCTCTTCTCCTCCAAATGAGAGCGGGGGCAGCGGGCAACTTAGAGTAAGGCGGGAGGGCGGGCGGGCAGAGACTACTCACTTTACGTCTGCGTTCCAGCAGCTGGAGCGCTCCGTCGCCGTCACATGCCTCTGCGCCTCCAATGCGTGTCACAGCATTGGAGGCGCAGAAGAGGCACGTGACGGCGACCCAGCGTTCCAGCTGCTGGAATGCAGAAGTAAAGTGAGTAGTCTCTGCCCGCCCGCCCTGACTGTAAGTTGCCCGCTGCCCCCGCTGTCATTTGGAGGGGAAGAGAGGCAGAAGGAGGGGACCCAGGTGAGGAAGGGGGGATCTTTCCCCCCTCCCCGCCGCTATCCCAGTCACCCCTCCTTCCAGCGCTGCTCTTCCCCTCCTGCACTGTCTGCAACAATGGGGGGTCGTGGCGACACCCCCCTGGCTAGCTGTCACCCGGTGCGCCACGCCCCCCTGCGCCCTATTGTAGGAACGCCACTGCACCTGTGCATGTTTGTTGTTTCCGGCTAAACATGCACTGTTGGTGGTACTTGAGGACAGGCTTGGGAAACTCTGATCTAGACACATCTATAAAAATAGGTGGAGTTGACAGGATTACATAAATTTAACACTGGAGCTGGAGAAAGACAGATGGTTCAGACAGGAACTCTACAGCCCGGTGGCATAGTGGTTTGCACGCTCACCTTGCAGCGCTGGATCACTGATTCGAATTACAGCCAGGGCACTATCTGCACTGCGTTTGTATGTTCTCCCCGTGACTGTGTGGATTTCCTTTGGGTACTCCAGTTTTCTCCCACATTCCCAAAAAACATATAGATAAGTTAATTGGCTCCCCGCAAATTGACCCTAGACTACAATGAACATATGACTCGGGTAGGTATTAGTTTGTGAGCTCCTCTGAGGAGTAGTTAGTGATATAATTATATACTATGTC
This sequence comes from Hyperolius riggenbachi, assembly GCF_040937935.1. Taxonomy (NCBI): domain Eukaryota; kingdom Metazoa; phylum Chordata; class Amphibia; order Anura; family Hyperoliidae; genus Hyperolius; species Hyperolius riggenbachi. The sequence goes on from NC_090646.1 coordinate 565,214,339, forward strand.
ACTGCTATATAAATACTAAATATTAACAATAATAAATAATACACTCAATGTCCACTTACATCAGCTACTGCTCTGCAAACAAAACTTCAATCAACACAGAGATGGTGGCTGCAAGTAAGATAAGAATTTATATAAATGACGATTTAACACAGGGCTAGGGAGTCAGAGCAATTTTTGAGTACCTGCATCGGCGCGCGCAATCTCCATCAAAACGCCGCCCCAGGACCTGATGCAAATTGCCGTTAGGCAGTCCGGGGGCTGCCACCGTGTTCACGTCCCCTTGGCATTACGCAGTCATCTAGAGGTTAAACTGTAATTTTCCTGAGTTTAAAAACCATTTTTCTTTGCATTTTTAAAATCGATTTTCTCCAAAACTACAAGGTCTTTTTGAAAAAAAATTTTTTTTGACTAGTAGCAATAGCATGTATTGGAGCTTTGCTATTCACCGCCAAAGTTGGCACGAAATTACACAAAAATTACACGTAAATGAATGTATACGTAATTACGAATGATTATACGAAATCAATTGAATTAACAATCTGTAATTACGTATAGGGGTAATTGCGAAAAATGTACGTGAAATTACGATCATCACTGGACACCATCCTCTGAGTTCCGATCACAAGTCAGATCTGGGATCAGGTTTCAAAAGAGGATGTCAGGAATGCAGCGCCACAGATGGAGGAAGAGGAGGAGCCAATCCAGACAATCCCGGACAGGTAACTATGACAGCTCCCTGGCTGCATTAGGCAGCACATCCCAGTTTAGCCAGCAGTGCAGCTCAAACGAGAACGCAGTGGGACTGTTAACAGGTTAATATGCTTGGAGTGGGGGGGATAATACATGTGTTTTTTTACTTAGTTATTGAATTTGAATTTCACCACAACCATAGATATTGGCGTGCAAAGTGAACAAATCTCCCCCTTCCCCTCTCATGGACCCACCACCAAGACCAAAAGTATGTGCCCACCTAGAAAGCCTCCTGTTCAGTCTCAGTTTCCTCTCCGGAGACTCAAGTAAGCGCTAGGCTTGGGGGGGGCGTGGCCACATCGCTGTACATGTTTTATAGCGTGAAGGGGGAGGAGATGCTGCCTCACCATTTGTTCCTCTCCTCTTCAGCCACACCTCTCTACTTTAGATGCCTCTCCCCTCTCCTTGAACAAATTTACAAAAGCTGCGGCTGCTAGGTAGCATATTTTGACAGCCCCGACTACGTGACAAAATTATACAGGACGCGGCCACGATCTGCGCAGGAGGCGGTCGCGATCTACCAGTAGATCGCAACCGACCTATTGGGCACGCCTGATGTAGAGTGTTCTTGACTGAGGCTGTAAGTCAGGACAGTCTCTGCAGAGAAACGTAGCATGAGTACAGCTGCCTCAATGCAATGTCCAGAGTGCTGGATCGCCTTGGCTGAGCGCATTGCTCTCCTCCTTATCCTGCCCACCAATAACTACTCTATTGTGCTTCGGGGTCATTGTCCTTCATACCAACTTCATTGCAACAGAATATGTTGCTAGGTTGTTGCCTAGTGACTCATCTGTACAGGACATAACATGGCACTATCAAATTCTGGCGAGTTTACGCACCTTAATTAAATTCCATAGCATCAGTAAAAATCAGCCCAGCAGATAAGGCCCATAGCATCAGTAATAATCAGCAAAGCCAGTGACTAAAGTATTTATTTTACACTGAACACACATTACTGCAGAATAACAAAGCTATAGCATCAATATCTGCAAGAGCTGATGTTGGATCTTGTATGATCCTTTAAAGCAGCAGGGACAGCCATACTATCACAAAAAACATATATAAAATATATAAGTAGATAACTACTTGTTCTACTTATATAACACATGCATTGTACTGCTCACGTTTTCATTTCAGCAAATTTTATATAGTAAATAAAGAGAATTCTGTTCCTAGCATTTTCCATTTTGATTCCCTCTGACTGAAGCCAATCCTGATGTAATTTCCTCCCTTACTTTTTTTTCTCAGAGAAACTGCACTGTTGTAGCTAGCTTGCTTTGTAAACAGATTTTAGCAGTTCACTGAACTGCCCTCAGCCAATCAGTGAGGAGCAGGAATGTGGGAGGGGTGATGACAGGATTCCTTCTTGTTGGAAATGGCAAAAATAGAGCCAGGCTGACTGAGATAAGATTTATTACAGCAGACACATTTCTGGATAGATTGGAGTGCTTGCAGGGGAGGGTAAAGTTCCAGGCTGCATATTCAACACATTGCAGTGGGTAAATGGAATTTGATTATGTGGCTGACAATATCTCTAAGTTTTTGATGTACAATATGTGCACTTAGCACTTGAAAAACACAAACTGTGCTGAGAAATGCTGCAATGCCCATTTTACTGCATACAGCCCACTCGTGCCCCTAACAAATAGCGTAAGCAAATAACAGCACATTCTGCCAGTTGAAATAAACTTGAGTTGTTCATTCGATACTTTTGTATGAAATAATCCATTTATAGGAAAACCTGAATTATGATGTGAACATGGCGCTATAAAATATCTTCTGCAATACTTGACATTATGTGACACCAAGCTGAAATAAAGACTTTAGAACTGCTGGGCCACTCTATTATAATTGATGTATCAACATTAATATTAATAGCGGGCTAGCACTGTCTAGAAGCGGTTTGTATAGAGCATCTTTAATGGTAAAACACCATCTGCCATGATGCAGTAAATCAGACTCTAACACTTTGCTTTAAGACACCTATTAAATCAGGCATGGAGAGAAAAAGAGGACAGATATTTAGAGCAAAAGACTTATTTTGGAATAAATCTTTCTCGGCTACAAAATGTGCCTTGAAATTCCTCCCAGTTAATACTATAGATGACAAATAGGTCTTGGGCTGCCTGTAGGGAAGAACAGTCTTAGCACCATCACTTCAAAATATATTTCAACCTAAGGGGAAAGTAACAAAAAGTTTTCGTTTTTTCACAGGTTTTCTACAGTGTGAAATAGTTTTGCTGATATTTACATTGAAGGGTGTTTTTATTTAATTTTCTTTAACGAGATAGACCTACCTGGATGCAGCTTGGATTTTTGGTCATTTATTGTAATATAAAGAACTGTTCATATTCAAAAGAAGGAGGCTGACAAGCATGGGAAAGTATAGCACTGGATATTGCGATAGGCGGAGTGCCTGGAAACCCAGCTTCCCTGACTCTGGCCATGTGAAGCTACACCACAAGGAAATGTTTCCAAGTGCTTAGCCTTGCTAAACCAACCTCACAACATCAGGAAAAATAAACATGGCATCGACAAGTCAATGACTCCTACCCAGTTAAGTAATGGAGAACCAGAAAGACTTTGTAACTGACTAGGGCACTGGCGCTTTGAGTCCGCAAGGAGAAAAGCGCAATATAAATGTTATTTGTCTTGTCTTGTCTTGTCTAGGGAACAGAAAGTCACTTCCACATGTCCAAAACCAATCATCAATGACTGCAGGACACACTGCAAGTAGCATCTAAAACAGCAATACTAGTGGGTTTTTTTGAGCATACATGTAAAATTAGTGCCGTAGAAATGTAGAAATGTGGGTGTCGGAGACAGCTGCTAGTAGAACATTGGTAAAATTACCGATATTCTACTATTGGGCAGTGGTAATTCCGATTTCACAGATTACCCATGGCTAACATTAACTGTCCTCCTCAGAAAACCCTTGTTGCCTTTGCCGCTAAATACAATAAATATTAGGCACCACTATTTTTTCAGGGGCCTCCGTCCAGATTTCTGCTTACAGCTGCTATTAACATGGGTGCCTATGACAGCTCCCAAACTTCCCCGCTGCCTACCACACCCAAATTTCCTGCTTTGGTTTTCGTGCTTAACACAAAAAAACCTGGTTAATTATGGTTCTGCACAATTTAACTGGTTATGGTCCCTGTAAGAGTACTGTCATATACAACCCATAAATGTGAGTGATTAAGAACAAACACCCCAAATCAGCTGTATGGAAGCTGCATTCACTAAAGACAACAGGTGTATACTGCAAAATTAGCAGTTTTGGATGAACAACTGAAACATGATGGCAAAAATAAATGATATGCATGATGTTGTTTTTTGGACATGGGAAAGTGATAACTGCAAAATTCCCTTTCATTTCAAGAAGACAAAATACTTTCAAATGAAAGGAAAGGGAAGGAAACAGCCAACTTCTTTACGTAGCTACAACATTTAAGCTGTGCTGAGAATTGTTACAGAACACGTTCACAGGCATACTCTGTATTCCAAAGACAGTTAATGGAAAGAAACTCACAGACTACTTCACTAGAAACACTATAATAATACTGAATATGGTCTTTCTTATCCCTCAACACACCCTCAGTTCTTCATGGCAAAGATTCCATAATTTCTGCAGATATGTCAGCTGTACATTCATGCTACCAATTCACCAAATCTCAGGCCATCACCAGACTGGACTGTTGACAGAACACAGATTGAGTCCATAGTTCCATATACTGTTGCAACCACTGCGGAAGAGCATTAGATGGTCCAGAGGTCCAGGTGCAGTCGCAACCTCTGCATCCACTACTGCTTCCCTAGTGGGTGTGTCTGCACATGAAATGGTAACAGACATCCACAATTGTCTAAACATGAAAATCGGAATTCTACGGAATTTAGAAGCTCATCCCTAGTATAGCTGATGGACAATTCTGTTTGAGCTTGTAGCCCATACCGTTGTCCTAGGGGTCAAGTACTGCTCCTTACGGGTGATAGTTAGTTGGGTGCTTTTATACATGTTTAGTGTTTTACTAAAACAATAATCTGAACCCACAAGCATACCGTAATAAAAAAAAAATCTACTCCCCTTGCTGACTACACATGCACATATGCAACATTTTAAAGTGGACCTGAACTCTTGCACAGGACAGAAGGAACGCATATAGATGCTGTATGTATTTAGAGAGTTTAGACTCTTTAATTTCACCTAATTTGTGTCTGATCACAAGTTGTAATTTGATCTCTCCCCCGTGTCAAATGACTGCCATGGCAGAGGTGGCAGATAAGCTCACTTGAAAGCACAGGATGTTAACAATATATCTACTTTCATGAATCAGGAAGTAGAAACAGTGCAGATTTATTTTAGGATTTGTATCAACTGTAGCAAAGAAATGTTTTTGTTTGAAGGTTATTATGCTGTTGTGTGTCTTTTAGAGCAGACTCAGAGAGGGCATTCTGAGTTTAGGTCCGCTTTAAAGGATACCACAACTGACATGTGGCATAGTGAGATAGACATGGGTATGTACAGTGCCTAGCACACAAATAACTATGCTGTGTTCCTTTTTTTCTTTCTCTGCCTGAAAGAGGTAAATATCAGGTATGTAAGTGGCTGACTCAGTCCTGACTCAGACAGGAAGTGACTACAGTGTGACCCTCACTGATAAGAATTTCCCCCTTTTTTATCTCTTTCTTGCTCTCAGAAGCCATTTTCTTCTAGGAAAGTGTTTTATAGTTGGAATTTCTTATCAGTGAAGGTCACACTGTAGTCACTTCCTGTCTGAGTCAGGACTGAGTCAGCCACTTACATACCTGATATTTACCTCTTTCAGGCAGAGAAAGAAAAAAAGGAACACAGCATAGTTATTTGTGTGCTAGGCACTGTACATACCCATGTCTATCTCATTATGCCACATGTCAGTTGTGGTATCCTTCAAGGGCTTTTTCACACTAAGGGCGTTTTTGCCTTTTTTTTTTTTTTTTAAGCGCCAACGATTTTTACAATCACCCTAAAAGCGCTTGTGCAATGATTCCCTGTGAGAGTGTTCACATCTGAGCGGTTCTATTACGATTCGCTCACCAAAGTGCTGCCTGTACCATTTTTAGGACGATTTGCCTCAATGGAAGGCAAAGAGGAAATCGCAAAACGCTTGAAGAAGCGCTTTGTATAGCGATTTCCCCAGCGCTTTTAAAAATAATACATTGTATTTATTCTTTTTTGAGTCAAAGAGTTCACTTCCTGACTTGCGTCAGGAAGTGAAAATCAATTTACAAAAGATGGTAGTGCGCCGGGAGGCGCAAAAAAAAAAATCACTCACAAAATGCCAAAAAGCTGGCATCAGCGATTGCGATTTTAGATGTGAACAAGGCCTAAAGGTGGCCACACACCATACAATTTTTTAAATATCTGTTCAATTTAAGAATTGCAATACATTTTTCTGACTGATTGTAACATTTCAAAAATATGACCAATGTACCACACACCTATGTCCAATTTTTTCGTCAATTATGATAAAAATGTTTGAAAACTCGAGAAAATTGCTAGGGTGTGTATATTAATAAATTAACAATCCAACACACACCATACAATCTTTAGTAGAAATTGAAGAGAAATATCTGGCATTCCGGATCGATTTTAATCGAAAAAAACGGGAAATCCGATCGGATTTTTCAGTCGAATGAAAAAAAAACTTTCGATTTTTTCGAGAGATACGATCGTTTTTATCGAATTACTGTAAAATCGGATCATTTTATTGTATCGTGTGTGGCCACCTTTAAAGATGCAGAATATTTAAAAATAAAGTTTTAAAATCTATTTAAAGATGCTAGCATTTTATCATAAAATATAAAACAGGCATAGTACATATAATCTATTACTAGGGCATTTATCAAGCAAGTATAGAGAGAGTGCACAGAGTAATCGTACAGACAGAATATGAATAGACGTTGGAAGACAGAGCAGGAATCAGCTGAGATCCCGGTGTTTGCCCTACAGCTGGTGGTGAATGCTGTTTGTTAGGCAGATGATTGAGGCAGAAAACACAGAACACAGGCAGCACATCACAGATAATAGAATCCCTTCTTATGTTTTATTTGTGGTAAACTCAGCAAATGGATATGATCACAAGCAATTCTCCAAACCACTTGTTACATTAGCCTCACCTCGGATGCTGTCTCCTGCATTGTATATCATGCTATTTGCTGAGCTACAGCTGTAGCCTAGGCAGCATACTTGTCATTGTAAGCGGATATGTCTGTAAATCAATTTCTTTGAAGCCAAGAGAACAAATCATTTTGTTTTGTATTTAATCAAATCCAGGATTTCAGATTTAACCAGACTTCTGTATGTACCCCAACCACAAATCAATACACCTAGTCAAAGTGCTTATAATAACATTCCTATACGTTGCACTTAATACAGTGCCTGTTATGCTTTTCAACCAATCAGAGGCACCTGTTCTGTTGACTGAACAAGTCTTCAGTCCACCAAGAACAAGAGGTCTACCGAGACCCAACCTGTAGGTGCTTGGACTCCCTCCTGATTGGTGCTTACTACGTAATATTGGTTTAGAAATGAAACTGCCACCTACTTCTATTGTGGTAAGTTGCCAAATATTTCTTCTTCTCCAGACGGACAAAGTGTGGTTTATGGAAAAAAAAACACCTTCCCCTGACAAGCTTGACAAGGAGATTTATTTCCCTCTCTGTGATCCTACGCAGGGGCACTAGCGACTCTTAATTCGGGCTAGGCGGAAATAGCCGAGCTCAATCATATCTGCTGTACTGCGGAGGCGCAAAGGACTCACGTCTGCGCAGTAGAGCCGATTGATCGGGTTCGGCTATTTACACCTTAACCCAAAGGAACAGCGGCTAGTGCGCCTGCGCAGGTTCGCGGTAGGTAAATATTTACCTCGCTTTGATTCGGGGGGTGCCGGCAGAGCAACAGAGGGACAGAGGAGGATGGGGAAGCCTCGTTAGGATCCAGAGGCTTCCCCCTCCCGAGGTAAGTACTCCCCAGTGGCCCTTTTTCTAATACAGATTTTTTTTAATCACACTTTCTTCAGAAAACAGATCTGACATTGTGCAATCCAGAGCCAGATGCCATTGAATATTGTGTACATGAGCAGGTGCAAGAGAGGTAATCATTCACCTTCTATTGCAGGAAACAGATTGATATGTACAATTCATACAAGCTCAGCTCAGTGCACTTCTGATGTGCCAAGGAAGCTGCACTGTTAGGTTTATGCCCATCAAGCTAAGAACTCCAAGCTGACTGTAACAGTGAATTCATTTCTCCTTGGTGTGGCTGGAGTGCATTTTGAACTTATCAACAGATGACAATAGTAAATATAGGGGTGGGGCGTATTCTCTGAACTGTAGTAAGCAGAATAACATGCGTAAACTCTTACTGCACAAAGTGGTTTAGAGAATACCTTTAATGCACCTTCAACAATACAGAACTGAATCAGAACCAGATCTGCATCATGCTTGAAAAAGAAACTAAGCTTCAAACACTTGCAAAGAAATCTTGTACAGTTAGTCATGAAAGGTATTATCCAAACAACTTTTGTTATGTCTTTGGATTCTCTCTATGACTAAAGTTTTATACCCAACGATGGATTGGGGAACCTCACAGCACCTGTACCCACATTGCAAGATCATAAAAACAATCGGTTGACACTTAAAAAAAATTGCCGGTTGGAAGAACTGCAAAGTGGGTACGCGCCTTAACACCAGACCACATACAACAGGCTCACCTAAAGAGAGAGGCTGCTGCACATGGAAAGTGGGGCGTGTGTACTGTGTGTGTACTGTGTGTGTAGGTGCGTGTGTGTGCGTGTGTGTATAAAATCAGTGATTTCTGTACTTTATAAGTAGTTTAATCAAAGTTTTTTCTGGTTGTTTTACCAGCACTTCATTAACGCCCAGTGGTCCTCCATAAGCTTCCTGGTGATCCTTATTCAGCATTGCTGGGAATAGCAGTATTGTTCCCAAGTCACACACTAGCCAGGAATACTCAGAGTCTGCTCTTCATTGCTTTCCTTAAGGTCTATACAAAGGAATTACAATTAACAAATAATTAATTGGATAAATATATCCATCACAACATTTTAATTATTATAGCTTAATAGAGCGCTTAGAGAATGTTCCTTCAGCCTCGGGCAGGGCTGCTTGTGATTGGCTTTGTGCTATTAGCCCAGGGACCTTACTAATATCCCTTGTAATTGAGGCACTAATATTTACTATCATTTTTCTTGTATGATTTTATTTGATCACGGTGCACTCTGGCTGTTCTTTTTTTCCCCCTTCTCGTTCTAATCTGGGGTCTGTTAACATAGTTGTTGAAGCTAATTCATTTCCAGCATCCATTTGATTGACTCTCCACTACTACCAGCTGCTTCTCTTATTATCTCCTCTTTCATGAGAGGGTACAATGTACTGCAGAGAGCTGCAGCACATAATAATTATACACTACCTTCTATCTCTGGTGGGTTTTTTTTTTTCCAGAGCACTCATCTGTGTCCATTGTCACTTGGTGTCACATCGCTGGCCACACGTGGAGGGTTCAGGAACTTCCCCAACCCTTCGGAACATGCCAAGAGGGCTCTCTTATCACAATCCCACAGAGGAGAAAAAGGCTGACAAGATGCACAAATGCCTTTGTCGTCAGCAAACGCCACTTTACATAACAAGAACCCCGAAAACACTAAAACACTTAATTTACAGACAGCTCCTCCCCCTAAAGCCCTAAAGAAAGATATAATTTCAGTTTAAATAACTTCCTTTTGTCTTTTTCCCCCAAGCAACAGCAATCAACAAAATAACTACAATTTCACTCCGGTTGGAGAAGCGATCCTTCACAACAGCTGGCTCCCCTTATTTATAGTAAGCTGCTTCTGGCTTTTTTGCAAATATCACCAGAAAGTTCCCCCCTCCCCCCCGTTTCAGTCTGACTTTTCTTAATGGGGGAGATCCGAAAAAAGGTTACAAAACAACACCCATCAACGGTTCACTAATCTGTAGGGTGAACACTCGACTTGAGAGAACATTATTAAAATCGCAGGTCATGCTGTGAGTTGGTTTCTGTAAGCAGACCGAGCTCAACCCACAGCAATGATGCACTGTGTGGAGTTTCCATACTTTGCTTTTGCCAGAGTGCTATCAGCATGCCATCTACTATGTGTTTACAACAAGCACTCAGTGCATGTATTATAGCTTGGTAAATGTATTTCCCCCCTCTGTAATTTTAGACTTTTTTTCACCTCATTTTTTGTAGATTAACATCCTGCCAGCGGGATAATAAAAGAGCAATCTAATGTAAGCAAGGGAGGTTTTCAAAACACAGTTTTGCTAATAAAGTGCTTTTATATAGAAGCTGGCTACAGGTCTGAAAAGCTTATTAGAGAGATGAGACTGAGCAACAAATGTATTATTTTGCAGTTATTTAGCATCCTGCATCCACAGTGTACATGTGTGCAGGCATTCAGCCCAAGGTGAGGGGTATATGGAAGATGTCATTCATGTATTCTTCATAAAAATGTTACCCGTCAAATGTTGTGTTGATCCTCCATCTCTGAATCGCGGACCCAGAAGGAGCATGCGGTCAGATGCTATGATTCTCCTATGATACCACTGGCCGCATGCTTATTTTAGGTGTGCTGATCAACAGAAGCCCAAAGATCAGTAAGACGGCCAGGCAACAGATATTTTTTGTAAAGCCAACAATGATGGAAGCAGCGTATTCCTCTCACTTCAAGTTCACATCGCCCCCTTAAAGCCTTTTCATACTCACAGCTTCGTGATCATGTGACCACCTTCCTATCTTCCAAGTGTACAGCCATGATTTTCATAGGAACTTTAGGTCTACTTGTGATGTTCTGATAGGACACCTCACGTAATCCCCCGAGCCACATTGCAGAAAAAAAAATTAACAATGACACACCATTGCCATGCCCCAACTACTTGGAATGGGAGGAGGCTAGCAGCCATAACAGCTATAATTGGCAGCAAGGGGAGATGGTGACTGGTTGAGTGACATGTTCCTGACAACAAGAGACTGCAGAGAAGCAGGGCCTCTGTGGTAATGCTCTACTCCTAAAGCTCACACTGGGTTGAAAGCCCCAGCATGAGATCATCACTGAAGCCTCTGGGGTCCAAATGAGTATTATGATTGGTTTGGAAGGATGAGGACCTCTTTAGTGAGGGCAGGAGTATGTATGGGAACAAAAAATGTACAGGGTGGATACACCTTAATAAAATGGGAATGGTTGGTGATATTAACTTCCTGTTTGTGGCACATCAGTATATGTGAAGCGGGAAACTTTTCAAGATGGGTGGTGACCATTTTGAACCCAACTTTTGTTTCTTCATTAGGAAGATGGTCATGTGACATCAAACTTATTGGGAATTTCACAAGAAAAACAATGGTGTGCTTAGTTTTTACGTAACTTTATTCTTTCATGAGTTATTTACAAGTTTCTGACCACTTATAAAATGTGTTCAATGTGCTGCCCATTGTGTTGGATTGTCAATGCAACCCTCTTCTCCCACTCTTCACACACTGATAGCAACACTGCAGGAGAAATGCTAGCACAGGCTTCCAGTACCAGTTGGTTCAGGTGCTGCACATCTCATATCTTCACAGCATAGACAATTGCCTTCAGATGACCTCCAAAGATAAAAAGTCTAAGGGGGTCAGATCGGGAGACCGTGGGGGCCATTCAACTGGCCCACGACGACCAATCCACTTTCCAAGAAACTGTTCCTGAAGCTGGCACATTCCCTGAGTTTTTTCCGCAAGATGGTGCACCACCACATTATGGGTGTCAGGTGCGAGCATTCGTAGAGGAACAGTTTTCTGGAAAGTGGATTGGTCGTTGACAAAGTTGGATTCAAAATTGCCGACTTCAAAATGGCCGACTTCAAAATGGCCACCCATCTTGAAAAGTTTCCCCCCTCGCATATACTAATGTGCCACAAACTAATATCACCAACCATTCCCATTTCATTAAAGTGGACCCAAACTAAAAATACAAGATTTCAGAAATAAAATCTATTTTCTAAATTATTATAATAAATAGCAGCCTTTTTTCAGCTGCTTGATGACGAATATAAAATATTTTACATTTATTGGAGAAACCCCTCCCTTCCTTTCATATTGCCGGCAAATAATCCGGCAAACGGGTGGAGTAGATGGTGTCCAGCAAAGGAGGAATTGCTAATGGCTGCCACCTGTATAACCCTAGTTATGAAAAGAGGAGGGTGAAAAGCATGCACTGAAATGCTCATAGGCTTGAAGGAGTGTTTATTTATATTTGTATGTGTCAGAGTGGTGCAACTAAATATTTAAATATTTTGAATTAAAAAAAAAAATGTTTGGTTTGGGTCCGCTTTAAGGTGTATCCATTTAAATGGCCCACCCTGTAAATGGACTTTAAGTTTATCACTTCCATGAAAGGCATATACCGTATTTTTCAGAATATAAGACGCTCTGGAATATAAGACGCACCTAGGTTTAGAGGGCAAAAATCTGGGGAAAAAATGTATACAGTATATACTAAAGCTGGTGCGTCCATATTCCAGGAGCGTATTGTACAGTACATGTTCTCCCCATTGTCCTCGTGTCCACTATGTGTCCCTTTCTGTCCCCGTGTGTGGCATTCCTTCCTGCCACCTTGTGCGGTCCTCCTGCCCCATCTGTCCCCTCATGTCCTGTGTGTCTCCTCCAGCCCCCCTCTGTGGTCCTCCAGGCCCCTTGTGTCCCCTCCTGCCCCCCGTGTGTGTGTTTCTGTGTCCCCTTAACCCCCCCCCCCCGTGTGGTCCTCCAGTCCCTGTGTCCCCCTCCTGTCCTCCTGTGTGTGCCTCCTCCTGTGCATGTTCATGTGTGTGCCCCCCCCCTCCACCCCAGTCCCCCACCCCAGACTTCATCCTGTCCTCTGCCCCCCCCCCCCCCATGTCGACGCTCTCCTTTGGCAACAGACGGCAGAGCAACTTACCTTCCTATGGATTCCAGCGCTGTGTGGTCTGCTGTGTGGTCCTCCGCCTCCATCATGTCAGCTACACCTGTAAATGAAAAGTTAGCGGCAGAGAAGCTCACCTACTCAGCGGCGACGATCTGCAGACATCTCCGTCCCGGGCGGCTTCCCTTAGTGACGGCTCCGCTAATGACTCATTGAGTCATGGGGGATGACTCATTGAATCATTAACAGGAGCCATCACTAGGGGGAGCAGCGCAGCTTCCCCTAGAGACGGCTCCTGTTAATGATTCATTAAGTCATGGGAAATGATTCATTGAATCATTAACAGGCTCCTGTTAATGATTCAATGAGTCATTTCCCATGACTCAATGAGTCATTAACAGGAGCCTTCTCTAGGGGAAGCTGCGCTGCTCCCGCTAGTGATGGCTCCTGTTAATAATTCAATCAGTTATTCCCCATGACTCAATGAGTCATTAGCAGGAGCCGTCACTAGGGACCGAGATGTCTGCAGATCGCCGCCGCCGCTGCTGAGTAGGTGAGCTTCTCTGCCGCTAACTTTTCATTTACAGGTGTAGCTGACATGATGGAGGCCGAGGACCACACAGCAGACCACACAGCGCTGGAATCCATAGGAAGGTAAGTTGCTCTGCAGTTATTGTTACCGGGGGAGTGGGGACCCAGCAGACCACACAGGGGGACAAGGCAGGGAGTCCCCGACAATGCGGCGGATCGGCGGTTCGCATCGGCGGGCGGTTCTGAAGTCGGGGATTCCCTGCCTTTGGAATATAAGACGCAGGCACTTTTTCTTACTATTTTTGGGGGAGAAAAACTGCGTCTTATAGTCCAAAAAATACGGTATATTGCATTACATTTTAACTTCCTTGGCGGTATGGACAAGCTCAGCTCGCCCATGACCGCCGGAGGGCGCCGCTCAGGCCCCGCTGGGCCGATTTTCATAAATTTTTTTTTAAACACGCAGCAAGCACTTTGCTTGCTGCGTGTTGGGGCCGCTCGCTGCCGATGCGCCGCTACGTGCCGCGTAACATGCCTCTCCCCCCCCCCCGAGACCCCTGCACAGCCTGGCCAATCAGTGCCAGGCAGCGCTAAGGGGTGGATCGGAACACCGTCTGACGTCATCGCGATCGTCATCATGGCGATGGGGGAAGCCCTAAAGGAAATCCCGTTCAGAAAGGGATTTCCTTATGGGTAATAGCGCCAGCGGCGATCGGAGGGGTGGGAGGGATGCGGAAGGGAGGGGGGCATCATGTAGCTAGCGCTAGGCTAGCTACATGATTTAAAAAAAAAATATTCAAAAAATAGTGCTGCGCATCCACCCTGGTGCAAACAATAGAACGCCAGGGTGGTTAATGCACAGTACTATAGTATTCTATTCTGCTCTCTGGGAAAATTCACATATATGCAATGCAGCTGAGTGTCCAATGCCACAGGCTTTTAGTCAGAAGGCTGCTGGAAGTTTTAATGCATGCATTTAGACAATATTTCTACATTTTTGAAAAATGTTTATAAACAAAAACAGTGTTTTTTCCTCTCACAATGCTTTTTTTTTTCAATCTCTTTAGCCTCTATGCAGGCTGGTACTGCACAGGTTGGCTGAGCCAGCAAGCAAGGGACTCCATTTGCCTGAATAATACCAGGGAATGTGTTTGTGGACATGAGGACAGTATTTCCCCAAGTGGAAGGTAAAGAGCTGAAGGGACTCATTCTCTTATGTTCTTTATTACAAAGGGCACAGAAGAACTAATTAACTCAAAGACTGAATATTATCATTCTCTGCCTCAGGAAAGTAGTCTACTAATACCACCTTTGGTGCCCTTGGATGAGTTGGGTGACACCTTAAATAAGGACATTCCCATAAGTCTTCCTGCCACGGCTGGAATTAATATAATAATACTTAAGTACCAGTTACCCATTCTTGTGAGTAAAAAAACAACACCACTGAACAAAAAAACAACAACAAATGTATCCTCTTAATCCTTCCCTGAAAAATAGTTCATCTTTCCTTCCCTCAGCCCCACCAATGACAGTCTGCATTGCCCCAAGCTGCTGCTATACTGGTCAGAAAAGGGAGCTACAGCAAAAGCATCTTTGAATTTTCATCAAAGGTTGGCGATTGGTACTTTGCTAAAAATTGTCATTAGTCACATCACTGAAGCAGTGAGTGAGCAGTGAGGACAGAGGCGCTCACACCTACTGCTTGACCCACTGAGTTGTGCTCCGATTTTTGCCTGAGGAAGCAGGGTCATGCCCGCGAAACGCGTTGCATTTGTGGAGTTGAATAAATTATTTGTCAATTCTGTTTTATCGAGACTCAAGTGAGTTTTCTTTTTTGTAAGGAGGGAGGCAAGTCCACCCTAACATCCCCCTCTGCTTTTAAACGGTTTTTAAAATGTTTTACTCTACTCTGGCGCCTCTGTATACCGAGCTTTTGCTGATCTTCTAGTCCACCCTGGGTGGAGGGGTGCCTCCCCATCTACTATCTACAGAGAGCGACTTCTTAACTTGAGTGGGGTCCGGTCCTAATGTTCCCCACCTGCATTTAAAGTGGTTGCCTATGGGTAACCCGTGTTTGTGAGTATATACACATAAAATTGTATTGAACTCTTCATTTTACCTGACAATACTGCACCACATTGGACTCTCGATTCTCTTCTTGTTTTTAAGCTCTGCCTCTAATTATTCAATAAAAAAAAAGATAATACATATATAAAAACTCACCACATCATTCAACTGAATAGAAATATTGGGAAAAGCAAAATTTGTATGTCCCATCAGAGCTCCCCATTAGTGTTGCCAAACCAAATCAAAGGTGCAAAAGGCGTGAGGAAAAGCATAGGGCAGAGCTTCAGTGAAGGATAGGATTGTTATGTAGAACTTTTCCAGCGCATTAACAAAATTGATGAATTAGATAAGTTGTTATAAAGAGCAGGGATACAATACTTCTGAGTTTAAGTAAATTTAACTTTGGGCTGCAACTCCTTTTGAACAGATAGCTCCTTCATTCATACGTTGGGGAATAGTGGGCAATTTCCACTTCCAGAGGTACTGAATTACATTATAGTGGTTTGACATTAGTGCTAGGATCAGTTCAAGGTCTATGCATGATCACGCATGAAAAAGAAATGGTGAACCTCCACAAGACCAAATATTTAGGAGAAGTAAACAGGAATTCAGATGCACAGATAAGGTAAAGGATTCAAAATATGAATTTAAAAGGCTGGGGATCATAAAATAATCTGATGGAAGGATGTGCCATCACTTATTTAATTAGTACTTGCTTACTCAACAGTATTTATTCGGGAGCAGGAAAATCTGGCGCATAGCTCCGCAGCTACTTTCTGGCGCGCCATTCAAATGTATTGAAAACGTAATACACCGTTTTCAGGTGGCATCGTTGCTGTGGTGGAGTCGGAGAGTGCATTGCCCGGCTGCCTGCGGTGGGGCGGGAGGAGGCAATAGCTGCCTGGGGAAAAGTGTAGCAGATGTGCGCAGGGAGTGGGGGCCAACTGTTCCTCACCTCGGGAGCCCCCTCCTTTTAATGGCAGCGTAGCGGAAGATACAGCTGATCAATCACCGCCCGAGGCTCCGGTCTTCAGCAAACGTTAGAGCTGCAGGTCTACGCTGCCTCTTCTCTCTGCAATGCTGATTACACTGGATCAGGAAGTAGTGTAATCAGCATTGCAGAGAGAAGAGGCAGCGTAGACCTGCAGCTCTAACGTTTGCTGAAGACCGGAGCCTCGGGCGGTGATTGATCAGCTGTATCTTCCGCTACGCTGACTGCCATTAAAAGGAGGGGGCTCCCGAGGTGAGGAACAGAGGGTGGGAGTTGGCCCCCACTCCCTGCGCACATCTGCTACACTTTTCCCCAGGCAGCTATTGCCTCCTCCCGCCCCACCGCAGGCAGCCGGGCAATGCACTCTCCGACTCCACCACACCACAGGCAGCCTGGGGAGGAGAGACTGTCCTATCTTCTGCAAAAAAAACGTTTTTAGCAAAACGAAAAATTGCGTTTGGATCACAAACGCTAAATATCGTTCAGAACCATGCGCCATTTTTTCCCTGGCGCCGTTTTTTACTGTATGCATTTATTCAAGCTCATTCAAAGTGGGGCCATACTCAGCACTCAGTCCCAAATGAATACCTAGTCCTGTCTGTAGCATAAACATATAGCACCGTAAATGTATCTTTGTTTTTAAGCCAAAAAAGCCTTACTTTCCTTTTTTCTTGGACATTGGTCCTCAGATTATACCTACAGGAATCTGCCAGCTCAGGTACAAGTTGGGTGAGAACATCACCATCCTATTAATGCTGCATCTATCATCCAGTAGGCATAATAAATAAGACTGCAGTCCGGGCAAAATAAATGAGTTTTCAGCTTTAAGAATTTAGAGGACATTAAAGTGAACTGAAACTCTATATTAACAGAAAAAAAAATATCATCCAATGACAAATTACTTTTTTTTTTTTTTTTACTTTTTCCTGTTTTTATTGTTCACTGGCATTTAGGAGAAATATAATATGAAAATAATAAAATTATATTTCTGCTGGTTTCCATTTTTACTGTTTCTCCTGTTTCTCTGTGATGCCAAAAGTGACATCACATCTGCCACTTTTTTTAAACCCAGCTCAGTGTTCATTTCCTCTTCCTACTTCCACAGCAAACATCACCAAGGCAAGAGGCTTTAACCACTTTGAAAAGGGGAATTCAATAGCCTTCTGGTCATAGTATCCTTATCTTATCCAAAATATGAATATTTCTGTTATTTGCACGCTGAGCTAATTCTGCTACTATATAGTCTAAAAAATCCAGGAACTATCACTGCACAGTTCCTGCAGTTAGGCAAAAGCACCCAGACCAAAAAAATAATAATATTGGGAGCCATATAGGGACCTATTTTAGAAAAGGGGGGGGGGATGGGTTACATATATTTTTGCAGCACTAAATATTTTTGGGCAATTTTTTATTTGCTACAATCGCTTTTAAGGTAATAATAGTAATAAAAATAAATAAATAAATACATTTACCTACAAATCATTTTAAATCTTACAAACTCACCAGGCTGAAACAGAATTGATTAAATTTGTGCTTCTGCAAAAATGAGAAAAGAAACACAGCAAATGGGTTATTCTCATATGACCCTATCATATAAGCAACCACTCCCTCCGCCCCTTGCAGATGCTGAAATATATTGTATATTAGATATCTACACAGGTAATATGAATTCCTTAAAAGTGTAGGTATTAAACATTCACAGAACACTATGCAGTTTAAACAAATGCTAAAGAGAAAATATCTCTGAAATAATAAATACTGATGTAAGCATTAATGTGACATCTTTACTTAAAAAAGTTGAAATCCTGAGAAATGGCAGCTCTTCCATAATATATTATAATCATTATGCATGATGTACACCGTATGTTGTCAATTGTCTAGAATGCGTTTGCATATCATCCTATAAAAAAAATGATTCCAACCATACCTCCCATATGCGCTCCCTTTCTATACAGATCTCATGCTGTTTCTGCCCCACACAATGAACATATGGTGAATATCTTATAATATAGCTCCTTCATTCATACGTTAGAAGCTGTCAGACTGTCTGCGCTCATCTTGCTGGACTGCAGGGACACCAAGGGTTTTTATTTACAAAAAGGTGATCGACAGTCACTAGAGGTTATAACTTCCCAATGATGGGCTAAGAGATTTGAATCATAAACTAAGGATTTGGATATCAAAGGCTATATATATATATATATATATATATATATATATATATATATATATATATATATATAAAATATATATATATAAATATATATATAAATATATATATAAATATATATATATATATATATATATATAAAAAGCATCTGCCCTTCATAAAGAGATTCAAACACAAAAGACATTGAGGCCTATTTATAAAGTGGGAAAAAGGATATATGCCAGAAAACAAGTGCTGCTATTTTTCTTCTACAACATTCATAGATAAAAGTGGTGATTAGCAGAAAATATGGCTTCTTTTCAGCAGCAGCCTAACTCTGGCCATGTTCACAGTGACTGTTGCATTCCCTGTGACATCCGCCAAGAAACGGATCAAGAAAGCGGCGCCGCATGTTATGCTCGCATTGCTTCGTGTACAGTGAAGTATACAGTCAAGGAAACGTATGCTTCACTGTTACTGTAGGCGTTATGATCCTGCAACCGGTTGTATTGCGTACCTGCCGCACTGTGAACATTGCTCAAGTGGTGCATTGCAATGACACACAACTGTATCTGTCAATAGTGTAGAGGATGAGGAGTCGGCACTACAGTAAGCGGCAGCTAGCGTGCGGGGGCGGGGGGGGGGGGAGGGGGGGAGGGAATCGGGGAGATGGCAGGACACACTCCTTAAAGAGAACCTGAACTGAAAATAAAAAGTCAAAAATAACCATACACAGGTCATACTTACCTCCTGTGTAGTCTACTACTCAATCTCTTTCTCCTGTCCCGCGTCCTGTTTGTCCACTGTGATCAATGGAATTTTCCGTCCTCGATTTTAAAAATGGCCATTTCCCCATAACAGCTTCCTGGTCAGCACACTGTTCAACTGTAATATCACCCACTTGAGGCGTAAGGAAACATGGACATTACCTTGCACATTCAGTTGTAACTGACAGCTGCTACTATATAACTGACAGCAACTGGTATATTTTTTGTCAGAACTGTAATGGATCACTGTAAGAAGAAAATGGTGAGCTTCTGAGAGGAACAGATGGTGGGGTTAGTATGTAATGTTCATTTGCAGCTACGTCATGTCTTTATTTTAAATAATTTTACTCGCTTCAGGTTCCCTTTAAATCACTCTGGTGCAGTAAGCGTGCTCTGATTGTAGCAGTCAATGTTGTGTGATACAAGGAAAGAGCTTATGGAGCCTCCGTAGAAACACATCACTGTGTGAAACAGCCGTAAGGCTATCTGTACTCAGCACTCACCGCACCGCTTTTCAAGTACAGGTATGTCACAGTTTTTACTGCACGTATCAGACTTTGTTTATGTTCCACTCTGCATTAAAAGCAATTTCTAGCAGTGCAGATTCTCCTCTTCCCTTGCATCACACAACTGTATCTGTCCTTCAAGTCTGGAACATAAGACCTATCAGAATCCATCAGTGCCTGTCTAGGGCAATTACAAAATAAATTGAATGAACTTTAGCTGGCTGAGGCTGACAACAGATGTAGCAGTAGGAGAACAGAGGCGCCAGCAGGATAAAAGTGGATAAAAACTTTAAAATTTGCTGGGAGGAAGCGGTGGACTTACCTCCATAAAGCAGACACGAAAGACTGTCTGAATAGTAGTCACATTTATTAATTAGTACCCTAAAACAGTGCAACGCGTTTCGCAGGCCCAGCCTGCTTCATCAGGCAATAAAAATGGGGATAAGACAGAATTTCAGCAATAGCAGGTGTAGCGCCTCAGTCCACCGCTTCCTCCCAGCAAATTTTAAAGTTTTTATCCACTTTTATCCTGCTGGCGCCTCTGTTCTCCTACTGCTATACCGTGTCCACCCCTGGTGGAGGGGTGATCTACCCCCTTTCGCATCTACAGAGAGCGACTTCTTATCCCTGAGTGAGGACAGGTCTAATCTCCTCACCTGCCTATACAGTGGTTGCCTGTGTGGTAACCCATGTCTATGAGTATAATTTTCTCACGATAACCTTTACTTCATTTATGCTTAAAGAGACTCCGTAACAAAAATTGCATCCTGTTTTTTATCATCCTACAAGTTCAAAAAGCTATTCTAATGTGTTCTGGCTTACTGCAGCACTTTATACTATCACTGTCTCTGTAATAAATCAATGTATCTTTCCCGTCAGACTTGTCGGCCTGTGTCTGGAAGGCTGCCAAGTTCTTCAGTGTTGTGGTTCTGCTATGAACTCCCCCTTCCAGGCCCCTCTATGCACACTGCCTGTGTGTTATTTAGGATTAGAGCAGCTTCTCTCTTCTCTCTTATCTTTTACAAGCTGGATAAATCGTCCTCTGAGCTGGCTGGGCTTTCACATACTGAAGAATTACAGACAAGGGCAAAGCTGTTTGCAGGAAGAAACAAGCAGCCTGAAACTTCAGTGCATGAGAACAGGGGGAAAGAAACACACAAATGATCTCTTGAGATTCAAAAGGAAAGCTGTATACAGCCTGCTTGTGTATGGATGTATTTTCTATGTGTGGACATACTGTACATCAACCTACTTCCTGTTTTGGTGGCCATTTTGTTTGTTTATAAACAAACTTTTTAAAACTGTTTTTAACCACTTTTAATGCGGCGAGGAGCGGCGAAATTGTGTCAGAGGGTAATAGGAGATGTCCCCTAACGTACTGGTATGTTTACTTTTGTGCGATTTTAACAATACAGATTCTCTTTAACATACTACACTATATTGGGCTCTCGGTTTCTCTACACTTTACAACAGATGTGTTGGTGGTAGACAGTCCATACATGATGGATAAAGTCCAAAACTCTCCCCACTTCAAACTAGCAATTGGGGGAAATACCATACACTATAAAGACTCCTCCTGTGCGAAACCTTGGGGTGTTCCTGGCTGGAAAACTAACACTCACACAGCAGGTATCGGTTGTCGTCAAGTCCTCATTCTTCCATCTGAGAAATATAGCAAGAATTAAACACCTTATCCCAGCTGAAGACCTACTTACTCTGGTTCATGCATTTGTATCCTCCCGCCTGGACTACTGCTGATCCCCACACAAAGTGCTGTGACCCTTACAACTAGTACAGAATGCAGCAGCTAGACACCTAGCCATTGCCCCTCGCAGCTCACACATCTCCCCAGTACTGCAAACTCTTCACTGGTTGCCAGTTGCAAATGCAGAATCCATTTTAAGAACTGCCTGCTGACGTTCAAGGCTCTAAATCACATGGGAGCCAAGTACATAGTGAATCTAAGTAAGATCCTTCGGGACCGAAACAGGACAGCTTCTATGTGACCCTGGATAAGTTTTGAAATAAAATTTGGATCAGCTTGAACAAGTGGGGACCATTCCTTCTGTTATACATAGTGAATCTATTGGAACTATATGCCCTTCCACGCACACTCTGCTCTGCCAATAAGACAAATTTAGTTATTCCCAGGATCCACTTAAAGAGTAACTGTCAGGCTGCAGAAGCTAAGTTAAACATCTATTCTCCTGTGTTAAACAGTTTAGAAGGAAGCCAAAAAGGCAATACTGTAGTTAAAAATCTCTCTTACATTTGATGTGTGCTTATCAGCAAAGCTGTTAGACCCAAGCTCTTAAGAGGACGCAAGCCGCATACCATACTGCAAAGCATTCTGGGGCCCTCCCCTCGGCTGCTAGTGAGAAGTTACAGGATCAAGTTCCAGCAGCTTGTAACTCAGTCCAGTGCACAGCACTGATAAATCTCCGGCAGAGTACACTGCAGGAGTCCGCTATTGTTCCTAGCCACATGGCTAATTAATATTCACTGCACACTAGTGTTATTCAGTACCAGCTTTTCTGTGATCAGGAAGCAGGCAGGACATGACGACACATTTGGCTTCATAGGAGACAGACAAACATGGAACCTGCCATGAGCTGTCAGGAGCATCAATCTCTGCAAATCCTATATACAAATTCTGTGAAATCCAAACGTGGACAGTGAAATGCATATGTAATGTAAGTACAGCCAGTATTTAGCTACTGATATATGTGTTTATTTTCTCTGAGACCTTATACCTAACAGCTCCTCTTTAAAAACATTTGGTGATTGGGCCTTTTCCTATGCAGACCCTACTCTATGGAACTCACTTCCACAATCAGTGTGAGAGTGACCTTCTACGGACAGCTTTAAGAAAAGGCTAAAAACCCACCTCTATTTCCGAGCCTTTGAGAAAGCAGAACGCAGGGTCACAGCAATTTGAGACCCCAGGGAGAAAAGCGCTACAAAAATATTACTGTTATTACTGTATGGTAAGCTGCATTACAAAGTAGTTATTACATCGCACCACAATGCACCACTGTGAATGTGGCATTCAAGTGGCAATCAGACCTGATAGGAACACAGAAGACCTGGGCACAACCAATTCTGGAACAAATGCCCATTTATTGTGCAAACATACTACAGAGTATTAACAAACAAACAAACACAGAACATTTATATTGCGCTTTTCTCCTGGCGGACTCAAAGCACCAGAGCTGCAGCCACTAGGACGCGCTCTATTAAGCAATATCATTTTTAAAGCAGGGGTGTGAAACCCAATCACATTAGGGGCCAGAGTCTGAAACAGTTTCAGGCCAAATTGTTTACAGGGGGAAGTCTCCAGTGGGTGCAGTACTTGAATGTGGCCCCTGTATTTAGGAGCCCCTCAGGGTGGGAATACTGTGTGTCATCATCTAGAGCGGGGCTTTTCAACCTTTTCACTAATTGTACCACTTCTTTCCCCTGAAAATTTTTAAGTACCACCAGTGTGCCTGCACAGTCGAGCGGACCCGATCTGGCTCGGTTGCATCTGCCCGAGCAGAGAGCGGTTACTGCGCATGCGCAAATGCCTACAAGCACTGACAAGAAGATTTTTGGGGGATCCTTGCACTGGATTCCTTCTACTGAGGAGGAAGGTGGAAGCCTCTTTATGATCCAGAGGCTTCCCCCTCCAGAGCTAAATAATCCCCAGGGGCACGTTTTTTTTTTGCCATTACAGGTACACTTAGGGCCCTTTTCCACTAGCGGCATTTGCGATGCTGAATCGCAAAATCGCAAACCTCTAGTGATTTTGAAATCGCTACGGTTTTTTTTTTAACATAGGAATCGCGGTAGGTAATTTCCACTACCGCGATTTGATTTTGACTCAAACACGATCGCACCGCGGAGCGATCTTTGCCGCGATTTTGCTATGCAGTGCATTGCATAGCACAATCGTGAACGCAATCGCCGGGAAGTTTCCTGCACTTGCAATTCAGCAATCGCTAGCATTCAGCGCGAACGCTAGCGATTGTTAGTGGAAAAGGGCCCTTACAGCTTTTCTTACAGGTACACCTGCCGGGTTACAACTGATCTGAGGTACACTCAGATCAGCGGTAACCTGGCAGCAGTGAAGAGACAGCCAGGGGAACTGTGCACAGTGACAGCGTGTATACTACAAATACAAGTGATCAGTGATGTCACTTCCTGTATTTGAAGTTTATGTGCCATCCATGTGCACCGTTTGCCTGGCTGATCTGAGGTCTAAAGCATTCAGGGCAGCATAGTAAGGAGCAAGTGAAGGAGAGTGAACTTTGGGAAGACAGGACCAGGACAAGTGGCAGGCAAACCTGTTGCGTACCACCTAGCCAACAGCAGAGTACCACTGGTGGTACGCGCACCACAGGTTGAAAAGCCCTGATCTAGAGTATAAGAAAAGAGGAAATGGAGGGAACCAACCTGTACTTTATTCCACAAATGTGTTTACAGCAAACCATAAGTTACACTGGCAGAATATTGAAGGATGCCCAGGCAGATGGAAGATAGAGGTTAGGGATCCAACTTAAAGAGGAACTCCAGTGAAAATAACGTAATGAACAAAAGTGCTTAATTTTTACAATAATTATGTATGAATGATTTAGTCAGAGTTTGCCCATTGTAAAATCTTTCCTCTCCCTGATTTACATTCTGACATTTATCATATGGTGACATTTCACTGCTGGCAGGTGATGTCAGTGGAAGTAGCTGCTGCTTGCTTTTTTGGCATTTGGAAATAACTTATTTCCCACAATGCAACAAGGCTCCCACAGTGTGATGTCAGCACCATGGTGGTGACATCACACTGTGGGAGGGGTTTCAATACAATATCAGCCATACAGAACCCCTGATGAACTGTTTGTGAAAAGGAAAAGATTTCTCATGGGAAAGGGTTATCAGCTACTGATTGGGATGAACTTCTAACCTTGGCCATGGTTTCTCTTTAAAGTGAATGTTTACCAATTTAAAAATAAAAAAGTCAGATACTCACCTAAGGAGAGGGAAGGCTCGGTCCTAATGAGCCTTCCCTCTCCTCTCCCGGTGCCCGGTCCCGCGCAGGATCCCCCGTAGCAGTATTCGACCAGTTCGGTCAAATACTGCCACTTCCGCAGCCGAAGGGAGCTTTCGGAAGCCTTCGGGAGCACTCGGGCTCCCGAAGACGGGCCGCTCCATACTACGCATGTGCGAGCGCCCTCTATGACGCACTCGCGCGTACGTAGTATGGAGCGGCCCGTCTTCGGAAAGCCGAGTGCTCCCGAAGACCTCCGAAGTCCCTGCGGCGGCGGACGCAAACGGGGGAGCCAGCGCAGCACCGAGGGCAGCGGGAGAGGAGAGGGACGGCTGATTAGGACCGAGCCTTCCCTCTACTTAGGTGAGTATCTGACTTTTTTATTTTTAAATTGGTAACCATTGGCTTTAAAGGACAACTGAAGTGAGAGGAATAAGGAGGCTGCCATATTTATTTCCTTTTAAACAATACCAGTTGCCTAGCAGCCCTGCTGATCTGTTTGGCTGCAGAAGTGTCTGAAACACACCAGAAACAAGCATGCAGCTAATCTTGTCAGATCTGACAATTATGTCAGAAACACCTGATTTGCTGCATGCTTGTTCAGGGTCTGTGGCTAAAAGTATTGGAGGCAGAGGATATGCAGGACAGCCAGGCAACTGGTATTGCTTAGAATGAAATCAATATGGCAGCATCCGTATTCCTCTTGCTTCACTTGTCCTTTAAAAAGAATGCTAGCTCAAAGCTTTTGGAGGTATGGATGAAAAGGGCATAGACGCTGTGCTTTTAAACCCATGCTGCAAATTTGGACCACCTGTATAAAAAAATGATATGTACATACATAAACCATTGGTATAAACACAATTTTACAGCATAGATTTGTGTTCTCAGTTTCCTGTATTCTTTTACTGCTTACAATCATGGACATTTGAAGCTCTTGAGAGCCATATAACATGGTGTGGCGGTCTGAATGCGGCCCACGGGTCTTGCGTTTGAATCACTTAACCTATCGGCGGCGGCTGGTTCCATCTGTGTTTTCATGGAAATGTCCTGTCAGTTCATGGAGCGGGGCTCCGTGAACAGCCTGCGAGCCTCCAATCGCGTCTCGCAGGCTAAATGTAAACGCCCGGGGATGTAAAGGAGATCAACGATACCCGGCCTCTGATTGGCCGGGGATCGCCGCCATCTGATAGGCTGAAGCCTATCTGAGGCGGTACAGGACGGATCGCTGTCCTGTACGGCCTATATTGAGAAGGGAAGGGAGGGAAGGAAAGGGAGGGAAGGAGAGGGAGGGGAGAATATCGATGCAGAGGGGGGCTTTGAGGCGCCCCCCCACTAGGTACAACTAGGCGGCGGCGATCAGACCCCCCCCAACAGGACATCCCCTAGTGGGAAAAAAGGGATCTGATCGGCCCTGCCTGCCACCTGATCTGTGCTGGGGGCTTAAGAGCCCACCCAGCACAGATCATACAAAACAGCGCTGGTCATTAAGTGGTTAACAATAAATAGGAAATTTGTACCCCAATTGGTTATCTGTGTTCCTGTTAGTTATGCACAAAGTTTGATGGATCCCTCTGTATGACCTTAAATCATCAAAATATATTTTGTGGCTTGTGGACTCGCGCATTCAATCAGAACTGATCGACAATAATAAGGGTACATAGAGATTGGCAGTTTCATAGCAGTGAACCTCATCGCCTACTGCTTCACTATGTTTAATCATGCTAGTTATTTTTATTATCTTTGGTTTTTTTATATATTATCTTTTTCAAACTCTGTCTTTTAACCCCTTCATGCAAGCTGTTATTGTGTCAGAATATGAACGTATTGGGCTCTGCCAGTTGAACAGTACCAGCCCCGATGGTTCTTCATATTAGGATGGATTCTGCACTGTAGGGTGGTGTGTTTGAAAACCTTTAATCTTTGCAAAGCACCTTTTTCCAGTGTCAAGGACAAGTGTCTCATCCCCACTTCTGATATCAAGGTGGTGGGGGAAGTGGTGGGGGCAATACTAAGAGGGGCAAAATGGTAAAATTTCGTAGGTTCCTTTACAAGGATGCCGAGGTGACAGACATATGAGGGCTGATATATTTTTCTCCTTGCAAACAATACCAGTTGCCTTGCAGTCCTACTGATCATCGTGGCATTAGTAGTTTCTGAATCACACAGCTAAAACAAGCATAAGGCTAGAGAAGTATTACAGGTGACAGATCAGCAGAGCACCCAGGTATCTGCATTGCTTAAAAGGAAATAAATATGGCGGCCTCCATATGTATCTTACTTCAGGTTTCCTTTAACAACAAAGTCCCCAGATATAAGTCTCATCGCAGAGGAACAATTAAATGATTTTGTGCATTTCTCTACCTTACCCACTCCAACAAATGGCTGGATGTAAACAAAAAAAAAAAGCAAAATGAAACAAATCCTAAAAAATAAAAAGACACTTGTAAGAAAAGAAAAGTTTTCCCTAATGTCCCCTGCTGTACTCCAAGTGTTACGAGTTGTCCCAATCATTCTTATTCCTGTTAAGGCTTCCAACTGGTTGAGATCAATGGAGCATTGGGGAGCCCCGGCAGGGGATTTAGCAATGCTTTTTTGCCAGGGATCCGAGTCAGTTCAGTGTTACAGCTGCATGGAAAGGCATCAGGGGGTCCTTCAATCAAGACTCACCAAAACTCCAAAGGATTACAATGATTGGTACAGTTTATACAGCTTAGATTACAACGAAGAACATTTCTCACACGCAATTCTGTTCTGGCTTTGGCAGATGAGCTGACGTTCGCATCTTCTATTCTTTTTTAACAACTGAATCCTGTGATTTAGACTCTATCTATGCCCTTAACACTGGCAACAGCTGCAACTCAATCAGACTCCCAGAATTTGTAAAAACATAACTATGCTTCATAGTTTAGAGATCAAGACAAACTGAAGAATTGTATCTGTGGGTTAAAGGTGAATAGAGGTGGCTAGACAAAATGTTGTGAAAATTCAACTCTTTCAATGTGTAAAGGTGGCCATACACACATCGATTAAGCGTAACGTCGCTAAGGTTGAGGATATAGTGTTGCACCGCATCGAACAGTGCTACACTGCAGTTTGTTCTGTTTTCAATAGATTCCCTGCTGGAATCTTTTAAAATCGATGTGCTGTGTGTGGTAGGAATTGATTCTTTCATAATCTATTAATTTCTGAAAGGAATGGATCTTTTTGGAATATTGTGTGGACATCTATAAAGTCCTGTACCACAATACACAATTTTCAGTTCAATTTTCCAACAACTTGCGATTTTTTGAGCGATCCTTTCCGTGATCTTTTAAAGTGGCTACAGGCATGCAATTATGCGAGCAATGCTTAGTGACGCTTGGCGATAACGAAAGTCAAGGCAAATCGGATCTTTGAGATTCGCAACGACTTCAGTGCAAAGTACCGCAATTCCTTGAACTCTCTCTTGCACCTATTGCGTGCCGTCACAAATACCCGCCGGCAGGAAGATGGATTGGGGAGCACTCGTTGCGGGACGCCGCTGGGATCCATCTTCCTGGGTTGAGAGGTGAGTATTCAGCTTAGTTGTACGGCCAGCTTGACAAACTGTAGTTACATTTATATTTTTTAAATGTGCTAACAAAACAACTTTTGACCACTCCCCTCCCATCACCTCCTAAAAATATGTATGATTTCTAAAAGCATCACATGAAAAAGCTCTGGCCAAGGAGAGGTTAAATTTTAACAAGCAAGGGTAAACCACTCCTGTAATAAAGAACAAGTTAATTCAGAAAGACACTAACAGCACACTTCCAGCATGAAAAAAATAAACAATTATAATAATTCAGATAAGCTCCATCCTCCCTCCGTTGTAGCAGAATTATTTTTCTAATTACATTTATCACATGCATGAGTTTGTTTTAACTTGATATCATTTCCAGATAATGCAAGCAGCTAAGCCTTGAAAGATGTGTGAGCTTTCATCTGTATTTTAATTAAACACATTGTCTGACATCTTCCTTAAGTTCTGCAGCATATTTCAGCGTTTTACGAAACCAATACCAAAGCTGCTGCATGAATACAACAAATATACTTAAAAAGGACACCGATCTATTAGTCAGTATGTTTACCTTAATCAGGGTTAGATTTCTAATACATAGGCATAAGCTGACGATCCTTATGGCAATTACTGGACAAATAATTCCTCATAACTATTAATTTACGTAAAACTCCACCTTTTACCGCACATTCCATCATGCCACGCCTTGGAGTCCTAAGATCATTATCATGCACGTTTCTGCTTTCATTTAACCACTCGCGGGGCCGCTGTCTTTGGCAGAGATTTTTTTCCTAAGAAACGAGCTGTGATTAGTGTGATTGGCTGACAGTGATCACGTGTCAGGAGCCAATGATATGGAGGCATGGAGCATGACAGCAGAGCGACTGGGTTGCCGCATCACAGTATGGGCGCAAACGATGGAAGCTGCCTGTGTGCATGAATGCAGATGCAATATATACCCTGGCAGGGATAAGCAGACAAACAGGGTGTAGATTTCAACTACGCTGGTAAGGAATTGGTTAATGGTTCATGGGGTATTATTTTATTTTAACAAATGCTGGTATCGTATTCTGTAATACTTAATGACACCACGATGAGGGTTAGGGTTAAAAAAAAGCAGTATTTCATTATGCATGGCTACATACTAGAGACGGTCAATGAAATGCAAACAACGTGACTGCTTGTGCAATTTGATGGAAGAGACCATTAGTAAAGGTACCATTTGGCAAAGGTAGACAGAGCACAGATTAACTGCTTTGTGAACAGAACAGGAAAGAAACTGCTTCAAAGTTTTTAATTCAGATCTATGTAGCGTAGAATGAGTTAAATTTTATTTCAGTTAATTTTGTTTTGCTACATCCTGATAGCTGAGCAACAGGTCTTAGCATAGATAACAACAAAGAGGAATACAGAGAATTAGGGGAATGGTGGTGTTTAGATCCCCACTGATCCACACACACACATACATATTGATATAGCGCCAGCATCTTCCCTGGCTCTTTACAGTAGAGACTACAAAATACAAACAATTACAAGGCAATGGGTTAAATGAAAATTGGACAGGTTAGCAATGCATCATACATGGAGGTGGAAAGAAGTTAACACGGCAGTAATAACATATAAGGGGAAGGAACCCTGTCAAGGTGGGATAACAGTCTATGGAGTAGAACAACAAGAAGGGGAGCTGTGTACAAAGCGGTGGTTGGTGGCTAGGTAAGATTATATGCTTGCCTGAAGAGGGGAGTTTTCAGGTTCTGTCTAAAGATAGTAAGTGTGGGTGAGTGGTGAGCACATTGTAAAAGGGAGTAAAGGGAGTTCCAGAGGAATGTGGAGTTTTGAGAGAAATCTCTTATACAAGAATGAAAAGAGGTAACTAGAGAGGAGGTGAGGAGAATGTTGCTAGTGGAGTGGAGATTTCCACTCAAGGCAGGTATCTGGAGACAAATGTAGTTAAGTAGGGAGGTGTGAGAATGTAGAATGCTTTGTAGGTGAGGGCTAGGATCTTGAATGGTATCCTTTCCTTTGTGTGATTAGCAGTAAGCAGAGGGAATGACAAAGCAAGTTAGCATTACAGGAGAGAGAGGAAAGGTGGATAAGTCGTGCCCCAGAGTTCATAAAACACAGGAACGGAGTCGGACGGTTAGCAGGTAGGCCACAGAGAAGGGAGTTGCAGTAGTTAAGACATCAGATAACCGTGGCAAACACAGACAGTGTGGTGGCATCCTGGGTAAGAAAGAGGAGACAGCAGGAATTGTTCTTTAGATGGAGACAAAAGGAGGTATATAGTGAGTCGATGTGTGGTTTAAAGGAAAGAGCTGAATCAATTAGTACATCAATGCAGCAGGTATGGGTCAAAGGTATTATTGGAGTGTTATCAATGCTTATAGTTATGCCAGGCAGGGGGGTTGAATCACATGGTGGAAAACTAACAATATCAGTTTTGTTCATGTTAAGTTTCAAAAAGCGTGAGAGCATGAAGGAGGAGATGGCATTGAGGCAGGCAGGATGCAAGCTGGCAACGTAGCTAGATCAGGAGCTGAGAGCTAGATCTGAGTGTCGTCCACATATACAGTAAGTGATAATGAAAGCCAAAGGAGATGATACGTTTCCCTACACCATAGGTGTAGATGGAGAGCCGTTTCTGTGGAGTGACTGGGAGGCCAGGCTGGAGTTGATCAAACAGTGAGTTGGGTGTGAGGCAAGGTACCAGGTCGAAGGCCCAGTGCACACCAAAAACCTCTAGCAGATCTGCAAACCGCTAGAGGTTTTTGAAGAAGATTTCAGAGCGATTGAAGGCATGTTTTCTAAACATCCCTAGCGTTTTTTGGAGTGTTTTTGTGTAGCGCATTTCAAATATTGTTACAGTAAAGCTGTTACTGAACAGCTTCTGTAACAAAAAACGCCTGGAAAACCGATCTGATCTAGCTCTTTTCAGAGCGGTTTTCCACTTTCCTATACTTTAACATTGAGGTAGAAACGCCTCAGAAATCTAAAAAATGCTGCAGCGCCTGAGTTTGCGTTTGTTGAAAAAATGACCCGCTCTGGTGTGCACCATCCCATTCACTTTCATTATTTTCCCCCTGCAAGCATTTTAAAAACCGCTCCAAAACCGCTCTGGTGTGCACCAGCCCTAAGTGGACGTGTTTGCTCCAGTAGTTTGGAGGAGAAGTGAAGGAAGGGAGATGGGCCTGTAGTTGGGAACAGTAGTGGGTTCCATAGAAGATTTTTTGAGTAAGGGCTTTATGAGGGCTTGCTTTATTTTGCACGAGAAAATACCAGTGGAAAGGAAAGTTTGAAAAGAAAGGAAATTCAAGTTAGGAGGTGAGAGGGGTGAATTAGAGAAGAGAGAGGTGAGTGTGTGTTCAGTTAGTCGGGGGAAGACTGATAGAGAAGAGGTTAACAAAGTCTTCAGCTGAGTCAGAAGTAAAGGGGTGATGGATGATGGTGGACCCTGTGGCAGTGGACCGTGATATGAGGGGCAGCAGAGCTGAAGGCAGAAGCTAGTGTGATGTGATAGTGTGCAGCTCCTAGATCAGGATCACAGAAGCATTATTTCTCAAAGATTAAGAGCTTGTTCACAGTACAAGAGCTTTTTAAGCGCTGTGATTTTGAAAAGCTCTGGCTAGTGCAGTGATTTGCAAACAGCTGTTAAGGAACTACAAGTCCCATAGTACATTGCAGGAGTCTACAGCCAGAGTCATGATTCATAAAGGCAAATGCGTTGTGGGACTTGTAGTTTCTTAACAGCTGGAGAGCCAAGTTTGCAGATCACTGGGCTAGTGCAAAGTTATGGGGGATTTTTTAAAAATCACATTGCTCCAGTGAGAACAAACACATGGGATAACATTAGCAAGAGCTTTTAAAATCACAAAGTGCTTAGAAAAGCTCTTGTAGTGTGAACAAGCCCTTAAAATGTCAGGGCTTGTTCACACTAGTGGCGTTTGACATTTTTTAAGTGCTGGCAATTTTCAAAATTCCTGAGGGCCCTTTTCCACTAGAGTGATTGCAATTGCTGAATCGCAAAATTGCAAATCGCTAGTGATTTAAAAATCGCTAGGGTTTGCTAAATGACATAGAAATCGTGGTAG
Organism: Hyperolius riggenbachi; assembly: GCF_040937935.1. NCBI lineage: Eukaryota > Metazoa > Chordata > Amphibia > Anura > Hyperoliidae > Hyperolius > Hyperolius riggenbachi. Next base: position 565,246,700 of record NC_090646.1, read on the forward strand.
GTAATTTCCACTGCCGCGATTCGATTTCTACAAAAGCGCGATCGCGCCACGGAGCGATTATTGCCGCAATTTTGCTATGCTATGCATAGCAAAATCGCAATTGTCGGGAAAAAAAGGACTTTGCTGAATCGCAATCTCTAGCATTTAGCGCAAATGCTACAATTGCTAGTGGAAAAGGGCCCTGAAAGCGCTTGTGCAATAATTCTCTATGAGAAAGTTCACATCTGAGCGGTTAGTTTCCGATTCACTCAGAAAATCGGAGCATGGGCCATTTTTGAGGCAGTTCCACCTCAATAGAAGGTATAGGAAAACGAAAAATGCTCACAAAATCGCTTTGTGCAACAATTGCGTGAGCGTTTCTAAGAATAAATACATTGTATTTATTATTTTTCGGATCAAAGAGTTTTGTCAGTCAGGAAGTGAAAAAACACAATCACTCTGCAAAAGCGCTTAGAAAAGGGCTTAACAAAAACGTCCAACGCCCATAGATCCATCCCCCCCACCAAAAAAAAGCGTAAAAAAAAACAGCCAACGTGAACGGCCACGCGAACGGAACACAATGGGAACAAGGCCTCAGAGTAAGCTTAAGTTTATTGGTAGAAACCAGTTCTAGCTCATACAACCCCATGAAAAGCAAAGGGGCCACATATCTGCTGCTTTACTGCAGTGTTGTAACAGCACATACATTCTGTACTGAGAGCGTTGGCATGACAAAAGAAAACCATCAGCTTTATAAGCAGCACAACACGTTGCATGCCAACAACCTTTGCCAGATTTGTAAATAGAAGTACAATATGTTGACCTGCCGCTAATGAATATCAGAAATTCAATAAAGCTGAGATCAACAGGTCAAGTAAAAAAATACACTTTATGTGAATGAAGACAAAACATGGACAATGAAAAAGTATTTTTTAAATGCCAAGTTATAAACATGGTTCTGGAACCTTGCCTAATCTCTGTTCTATTAATATTGCTGCTATGCGGTATAATTATGTGTAGCCACATATAGAGTCCAGCTCACTTATCCTGTTGACTTGTCGATACAAATGTTTTTTGCTATTGGAAATGATGCCAGCAAAAATTCCACATTTTCAATATAGTACGAGTTCAATTTCTAGAAACCAAAAAAAAACCAGCTTGCTGGTTTCAACTTATCTTCTAAGTATTAAAGAATGAAAGCACTGATTTTTTTTTAAAGGCAGTTTCCCCATGGTACTGAAATAGGGCGTTACTTGGTTACATCAGTCATGCCACAAGCAGCAATTTGAACGATATTCCCTAATACGGGCAATCTATCTATCTATCTATCTATCTATCTATCTATCTATCTATCTATCATAGGCTAAGTGCTTCAACCTTCAAGCAAGAAGAAGAAGTAGCGCCTCCCCCAGGGCCGGTCCAAGCAAGAAGAAGGGGCCGGTCCAAGCAAGAAGAAGAAGTAGCGCCCTGCCCCCAGGGCCGGTCCAAGGAAGAAGAAGGGGCCGGTCCAAGCCAGAAGAAGAAGTAGCGCCCTGCCCCCAGGGGCGGTCCTACACTTGCCACCGAGCTGGAGGGGGTAGCAGGCAGAAAGGGGGTATTGGGCACAGTGGCGGGGAGGGGGGGTCGGACCCCCCCTCCCTCACCTGGGTCCCCTATTTGCGCTCCCCCTCTAGCTTAAGTTCAGCAGCAGCCGCCGTTATTAGTAAGAGGCAGTGGACGGGGATGACTCACTGCTTCCGCGTTCCAGCATGCGTTCCACTGTCGTCACTTCCTGCAATGCCGTCCACTTACAATACAGTGAGCGGCATTGCAGGAAGTGATGACAGTGGAACGCGGAAGAGGTGAGTCATCCTCACCCGCTGCCTCTTACTAATAGCGGCGGCGGCTGCTGCTGAGCTTAAGCTGGAGGGGGAGCGCAGATGGGGGACCCAGGTGAGGGAGGGGGGGGGGACCGCTGTGCCCAATACCGCCTTCCTGTCCACTACCCTATTTGGGAAAAATGTTTAAGCCCTACTGAACGCCTGAAAAATATAGGAACTAAATCCAGGGCTAGTGCTGATCTGCATCTCTTACGACCCTCCTGACACGGTTTTCCATTAGTGATGCAGTTTGCAGCCTCGTATACCTCCTAGGTGCATGTCTCTTTCTTCTCAGCTAGCACTGTGGTGTTGCTATCTAGTCTTGGGGGTCCCATTGACTAATGGTAGATAACGTATACGCTTGCAGGAGCAACCTAGCGTTCCTCTATGGGAAAAGAGCAGTGCCAGAAGCAGATAGTTTTGGCAAGGAGAGGAAGCTGTACCTCACTACACAAACTAATGAGAGAAGTGGTGAGAACTGCAGAGCAGTGCTGGATAAGTAAACAGAACAGTTTGACATACCCCAACTGGAATTAATAGTTCTCTCTCAGCTTGGTGCATTGTACAGGTAAATGGGCATACTGTCAGAGTAGATAAGAGATCACATTGGCAACCATCATTGATCTGAAGAAGTTGCTGCAATAAAAAGATTTTTTTTTTTAGCACTACGGTACTGTGCAAGAGGAGGAACCTTTGCAGCCTTCCACATTCAAGGTAACAACCAATGATAGGAATCACATTAAATGGTATTAGTCAGGGGGTGGAGTCTCATTTCCATCGGCTCCACCTTCCTGGCTTAGCTTATCCTGGATGGTGGATGAAGAGATTAGTAAAGTTTTCATCAGCTCATCGCAAAATGGAGGTTGTGGTATGCCCATAGCCAGCATTACAATAATGGCAAAGGGGGCATTTGCCCCGGGGCCCCAGAGTCTGAAGAGGCCCCCCAGGCATCCCCCTTTGCCTCTTTTTTAAAAAAAAATCATTTATTTAAGATCAGCGCGGCGACTTGGCTAACAGACCTCAGGCTCGGAACCAGACCGAGGCAAAGAGCGCAGCGCAGATGCACCGCTGGCTTCATATGCGGAAATAACGTCACTCGTCACCTCCTGCATTTGAAGTTATGCATGCGGCTGCTGTGGCCGCTATGCCTCGGGTCCCGCTCTGAGCATGAGGTCTGTTAGCCAAGTCGCCACGCTGATCTGGAGGTCTGTACAAGGTAAGGGGTACTGGGGGCAGATATATGTATATACTGGGGGCAGTTTTAATTATATACTATGGGCACATATATACATATACTGGGGGCAGCTCTAAACCTATAATGGGGGCAAAGCTATACCTGTACTGGGGGCAAAGCTATACCTGTACTGGAGGCAGAGCTATACTAATACTGGGGGCCGAGCTATACTTATACTGGGGGCAGATCTGTACCTATACCGGGGGGGGGAAGATATATATACATATACTGGGGGCAGTTCTATACCTATACTGGTGGCACATCTATACCTATACTGGGGGCAGAGCTATACTAGGAGCACATTTATACTTATACTGGGGGCACTACTATATCTATACTGGGGACACCACACTGCCTACAAAAAGAGAAATTTTACTGGGGGGGGGGGGGGGATGGATCACTGAGCTGCCTGCCAGGGAGTTGATGGGGAAGGGGGGGGTGGCAGTGTGTCTGACTTTGCCATTGGGTAGGGGGCCCCCAGGTTATCTTTGCCCTGGGGCCCCCATGCTGCTTAAACCGGCCCTGGGAATGCCGGAGCACAGATCTAGCAGTAGAGTATTATACCGTGTTAGCCATCAGTAAAAGCCAGATTCAAAACTTCTTGATTGTACAGATCTGTTACAACATATTCTAGCATCCAGCAGGTTACAAGTTAATTTTAGATTCTACAACTGGTCATTGTAAGGTATATTTATTATGTCCGGCTAAAAAACAATGACTTTTTATGACACACAATAAAAGGTGGTGTCTTTATTTGTAGGACTATATAGCAATACCTGCAGAGACACGAGGGCAGTCTGGCAGCATAGATTCCACCGAAGTGTCTAATGGTTCAGAGCTAGAGACCCAATTGCAGCAGTTCTGTGAACAGAAGATGCACATTTAAATCACCATGTATCAGCATTACATTTTTCTTACTACCTATACAAAAATGTCTACATTTTTCAGTCTCTACATAGCCCAGTAAACTAGACACAGATTCTAATCAATGCACATTTCCCAACATTTAACCAAACTTTTATCTCATGATTTGCATCTCCCAGACTTTCAGCAGGTAGTTTACTGGTGAAGTACATAGTACCTTCATACATAGTACCTTTAAAGAGAAACTCCAACCTAGAATTGAACTTTATCCCAATCAGTAGCTGATACCCCCTTTTACATGAGAAATATAATGCTTTTCACAAACAGACCATCAGGGGGCGCTGTATGACTGATTTTGTGCTGAAACCCCTCCCACAAGAAGCTCTGAGTACCGCGGTACTCTGGGCAAACTGCCACAATGTAACAACGTTCACAGACAGGAATTACCGGTAGCTGTTTACAGCTGTCTCTAACAGCCAAAACAGCTAGGAAAAGCTACATAACCTGCCCACAGTAAAAATGTCACCATGTAATAAATGTCAGAATTTAAATCGGGGAGAGGAAAGATTTTACAATGAGCAAACACTGACTAAATCATTTATACATAATTATGGTAAAAAATGAAGCACTTTTTTTACTACATTATTTTCACTGAAGTTCCTCTTTAAGTGCTCACATCTGGCCAGGTAGTTTTGTTGTAAAACACACATATGCAAGTTTGCTTTGTTGGTTCAGTCATAACTTCTCCAGAACTATAGCAATTACCAGCGATTAGTGATTTGCTGAAATCGTAAACATGGTGCATGCAGCATTTTTTTTTTGTGTGTGTGATTTTGGAGCTATTGCCTTTCAATGTTAAAGCAGACCTGAACTCAAGCAAACTTTAAACCTATCTATGATGTTATAATGCATACTTTAAAGAGAACCCGAAGTGGGTTCTAAAAATCCTAATAGCAGACAGAGGCTGGCTGTGGTTATAATCACCAGCCTCTGTTGCTATATATCGTCTCTCCAGGGCCCCCCTGCGCTCTGCTCGGCCCCCCATAAATCACAGCCACGCTGTCGACACGCAGCATCACCAGCCAACTGTTTACAATTGTCCATCAATCTCCGCCGCCTCCTCCTCAGCTCCGTTCCCCGCCCGCGTCCCCTCCCTCCAATCAGCGGGGAGGGAAGGGACGCAGGCGGGGACCGGAGTTATGGAGGAGGCGGGGGAGCGGTGGAGATTGACAGGCAATTGTAAACAGTCGGCTGCGTGTCGACAGCGCGGCTGTGATTTATGGGGGGCAGAGCAGAGCGCAGGGGGGTCCTGGACGGACGATATATAGCGACAGAGGCTGGTGATTATATGCACAGCCAGCCTCTGTCTGCTATTAGGATTCTTAGAACCCACCTCGGGTTCTCTTCAAAAACCTGTGCACATGTAACAAAATAAATTGGGTGATGGTTTTGGTTGGGTAATGGTACTTGGTTAATAAGTCTGTTATTTTATTGCCTGTTTTTATTATTTTCAAAAAATGAAAGACAAATTAGCCCAATTAGGCATTTGATAATGAATGATAACATTGCAAATTTAACTAGAATTAACATACATAGGAAATCTTAATTTGCATATAATTACACCAGGGCCAGATTTACCATAAGGCACTGTAGGCAGGTGCCTACAGGCACCTGACGATGGAAAGGTGGCTCACTCCTTTCCCCAAGTGCCTCTCTCCCTGCTTTCCTATGCAGAGTCCTGATGAGAGTGTAAATGAGAAATTATTGGCCTGGGTCTTGGCATTACACTGACAAGATTTCCCTTCAGTCAGGGGCACCTCTAGCTACTTAATACTGAGGTTCCTCTACTTTCCTAATACTTAGGGGCACCTCTAGCTACTAAATATTAAGGGTACTTCTGGCTACCACATACTAAGGTGCACCTGTATCTACCTATAACAGGCAAGGGGCGTAAGAGAGAAGTGACAGCTGGGTCAGCCAGCACACTTGCGGTGCAGCTTGGTTGGGGTTCGTAGGTTCATGGAGGGGGATGTCTAAGGTGCCAGGACATCTGTGCCTATAAGCTCACGTGAGGGAAATCCAGGCCTGAGTTACACACAGAGCTGTGGAGTTGGAGTCGAGAAGTTGGAGCAATTTTTTGGTACCTGGAGAGTATGAGTTGGTGGTGTCAAACTGAGAAGTCGGAGTTGTAGTCGGATGATTTTGTACCGACTCCAAAGTCCTGCTTACTTGTTTGAAATAATATGACCCAGTTGATTGCCTATGTTTAAATTATGAGTGGTTTATTATAAAATTTGCATTGCATGTTTAGTTAGAATGATACAGAAAAGAGTGATGCAACTGACAAGTAGGATCTTGTCTCTTATGAACCTACAGTGCTATAACCTGTACAAGAAGCGGGATTAAACTCAGGCACTTACAAAAATGTCCGTTGAATAAGATGAGAATTTATCGTTTATATGGTGTGCAGTCTGAATCACATCTATTGCTTACAACATAACCCTGGCCTTCACTGAGTAACAGTACGAGCTCACTTACAGGACAATACAGCGGTATGAAAATTCATCAGTATGCAGATACTCCGCAGGTCCCATTCATAAATCTAAGTCCTCGATTCAATGAATACTGGCGTCTACGAGACGCCAGCATTCATTGCATCTTCCTGTTACATTGCTACGCATTACTTCCGATTCACGTGCTTACGTAGGTGAATTGGAAATAATGACTGAGGACATCTTGTGGCCAAATAGTATATTGCACCAAATTTCATTTTTGCTTAATAAAAATCCCCACACTGACTGTTAAAATTAACTATTTCCCTCCCACACCCTCCCATAGTACCCAAACTTTTTTTATTTTTATAAAAAAGGGGGGGGGGAATTTATTTAAAAAAAATAATATATATAAGTAGTTACCTTAGGGACTGGACTTTTTACAAATGTATGTCAAGGCGGTATATTAATATTAATTTTTAATTTATGGGCTTGTAATTAGTTAGATTGACGCAAAACTGAAAAAATGCACCTTTATTTCCAAATAAAATATTGGCGCCATAAATTGCACTAGGGAATTTTTTTAAACGTTGCAATAACCGGGACAAACGGGCAAATAAAATGTGTGGCTTTTATCCACAGTAAAATGTTTTATATTAACACTATAATGGCCGAAAACTGAAAAATAATGCATTTGTTCATTTTTTTCTTATTCATGTTAAAATGCATTTAAAACAATTCTTGGCATACTGTAATTCCCAAAGAAAGCCTAATTGGTGGCGAGAAAAACAAGATATAGATCATTACGCTGTGATTAAGTTATTGGTAAAAGAAAGGGAGGAGCGCTGACAGGTGAAAATTACTCTGGTCCACAAGGGGGGAAAACCCTCAGTCATCAAGTGGTTAATATCTGCTGGCAGGTAAGACACTCTATATATCTTACCACTTACGTACCAGCAGTCTCTAGCCCAGAGGTGCCCACACTTTTTCGGCTTGTGAGCTACTTTAAAAAAATAGCAAGTCAAATCGATCTACCTATGTACAATTTTCGGAGCACGCTTGTATATGCTGAATGGAAAATGTAGTGGAGTTGGGATCTACCATAAGTCCTTTGCGATCTACCTAATGGACACCCCTGCTCTAGCCCCTTAAGGACCATGGGCTTGATTCACAAAGCGGTGCTAACCTACTTAGCACGTCTAAACTTAGCACGTCTAAAGTCTTTAGACGCGCTAACCTGGGTGCTAAGTAGATTAGCACCGGATTTCTCAATCAGATCGCGCGCTAACTTTGCGCGCGCAAAGTTTTACGTGCGCAAAGTTTTACGCGCGAAAAGTCCCATAGGCTTTAATGTGCACTTCGCGCGGAGCGCCCTGCGCTCTGTGCAGTACGCGCGTAAAGTTTTACGCGCATAAAGTTTTGCGCGCGTAAAGTTTTATGCGCAAAAAGCTTGTTTAGACGTGCTAAGGGGGTTTTCACAGGCGTGCTAACAGTTAGCACCGCTTTGTGAATCAAGCCCCATGTGTGCTCCTAATCCCTAGATAGGTTTGATGCAACGAATGTTTGCATGTCTGCACTATATGTTACAGGGCCAGAGTTAGGACACCTACGTTTACCTGGGTACTTCTGCGCAGTGTAGGTGACTAAGCAAAATAATGTATTCTTCTGTGAACTAAGACCCTGGCTTATAACTTAGCTGTAGGGATAACAGTGGTGCCTTGATGAGTGAATCTGTGAATGCATTTGTTTTAACATTTGCATGCGAGTGTGCAAAGGGTTACTGATTTTTGCTATTTTTCTGGCCACACCCTCTTTAGCACCTCCCTTTCTTTAAAATGCTTATTTAAATGTCCTAACTAGAGGCGATGTGCCTGGATTTATGTGTTTTTTTCCCTTAAGGACCAGAGACTGCTGGTACCAAAGAACGGCGCCTCCCAACTTATCACCGTGCATACCCGCCACTCCCGCCGGTCATGTCACTCCTCCATCCCCACAGGCAGTCCTCTCTGCTGTCTCTATGATGGCACAGCTGTGTGAGCTGGTCAGGAGCCGCTTTCCTTAGCTCCTGACGCTGTCTATCAATGTAAGCCAATGGGATTGGCTTACAGTGATGACAGGGTCAGGAGCCAAAGAAATCGGCACCTAACCAGCTTATACAGCTCTTCCATCATATAGAAGGCAGGGAAAGTGATCTGCAGCAGGGAGAGAGTGGCGCTAACTGCGGTAGCAGCAAGAACGTGCGGCGGTATGATTGTATTCTATGCCCTGGCAGCGGTAAGGGGATCAAAGCAGGGCGTAGATTTCAATCAGTGCAGTCCGAAAGTAGTTAAAGAGAACCAGAGAGAAAGTACATAAAAGCTTTTATACATACCTGGGGCTACCTCCTGCCCCATAAGCCTGGATCGCTCTCACGCCACCGTCCTCCGCTTCCTGGATCCGCCGGTACCGGGTCCTGTCATTTCCGCCAGTCGGACGGCGGACACGACCAATTATCCGCATCACAGGGGCTCCCTCCATACCCTTACGCGTGTGGCTCCATACTGCGCAGCCGCCTGCGTACGGGTGTGAAGGGGAGCCCCTGTGCATGCAGATAATTGTCCGCGTCCGCCAGAAGTGATGGGACCCGGTAGCGGCGATAGAGGAAGCGGAGGATGACGGCGTGGGAGCGATCCAGGCTTATGGGGCTGGAGGAAGCCCCAGATATGTTTAAAAGCTTTTTTCATTTTTCCCTAACGTTCGTCTCTGGTTCCCTTTAAAGCCCTGAAAACAGTGACAATGTGGAGTTACACTTTAAACGTTCCAGGAACACTGTGTAAGTACTTGTATTTTTACATGCATAATGGACATTTGCAGTGTCTACTATGCACACATAACTGTCAGCACAAATATGCTAAGCGTTTTATGCCATTTGCGTGGTGTGGAGCCTGCGTGCACTGTCAAGTTTATTAATGATACCCCACAATCAATGACAAAGATTGAACGTAAAACGTTGATGCATGTCAATAACTCTATCCCGAAGAAGAGACTGGCAATGAATTATTCTTTGAAAACAAATGTGAAAGGGATTATAGGCTATGTAAATACGACATCCTTGATTGATTAGAAAACATCCATCATAGACTTCTAACAAGAGAATGATACATTCTGCAAATGTCGCTCTGCCTAAGACATAAATGCATTGGCTCTCTTTGATGTTGAACCCTGAATGGTTAAAAAAAAAAAAGTTATATTGCAAAATACAAGATACCATTTCACTACTTTGTATGTCATTCTCTGCAATTTCTTTCCCCCTCAAACAGTCCAGACAGATTTCTCCCATCAATCATGTTTGCTAAAAAGGGGGAAAAAAGTTGATTGCTAGTCTGGTAAACAAACCAGTATTGTGTATCTTTAGATGCTTGCTACCCTGCTTGTGCACCATGGAATCCATCCATGATGAGGAAAGATCCTTGACTGGTAGATCAAGTGTCTTATTGTATTTCTTTAATTCATTCTGTCTGGAAGAAGATGTCAGCTGTATAGCAGTGAGGGGAAAATTTGAAAGCCTTGAATTGCCACCAATAAAGGCCAAGGAACGGAGACTTGAATAGGCTTGTCAAGGCAACCTACTGTTTGAGTACAACGAGAGCAGTCTGTGATAAAGGGGAAGCTGTTGGGCTACATTAGGGAAGAAAACTTACAAAACATTTTTAATTTGTAAATGTCATTATTGTTTGTGTTCCCTTCCTAAATACAAGTCATTTTATTTTTCCTTGAGGTAACTTATGAGTGAAACAGTCAAACTGCAATCACATAACTCCAAACTGTCCCTCTTTCGGTTAGACAGTCCAACTTTGGGGACCCTCATTTGTCCCTCTTTCAGGAGTGATGTACAGATCTATATACACACCATAACACACAGTGATATTTGAGAAGTGAAATAAAGTTTATTAGATTTACAGAAAGTGTTTAATAATTGTTTAAACAAAATTAGACAAGTGCATAAATTTGGGCACCACAAAAAAGAAATGAAATCAGTAAAGGCTCCTTATGCTGAAATTACAGCCTCTAAACGCTTCCTGTAGGTTTCAATGAGAGTCTGGATTCTGGTTGAAGGTATTTTGGACCATTCTTCTTTATAAAACATCTCTAGTTCATTCAGGTTGAATGGCTTCCGAGCAGGGACAGCTCTCTTTAACTCACACCACAGATTTTCAATTATTGCACTTCAGAGAAAGAAAAACCAAAAGAAAAAAGGAAAAACTGGCACTGCGGTCACCAAACACAGAATGGAGGGATCTCCTGGTATAGAGGGGATAGGGTATCAGCCTTCCATGTGCTCAGGATGCTGAGGGGGTCATCCAATATATATGTACTGAAAGATAAACCATCCGGCACTACGTTCATAGGTCCATTCATCTGTTATTTATTGCTTCAATATTTCAAATCATGCATAAATCCGTGATAAACATTCACATAGACATTTCAATTCATACCCTGTCCAATAGCTGCTGTGGGGCAATGTGGGAGCAGCGGTCCGCCTGACGACCGTTTCGCTCGAAAACGAGCTTCTTCTGAGGCTCCGTGCCTCAGAAGAAGCTCGTTTTCGAGCGAAACGGTCGTCAGGCGGACCGCTGCTCCCACATTGCCCCACAGCAGCTATTGGACAGGGTATGAATTGAAATGTCTATGTGAATGTTTATCACGGATTTATGCATGATTTGAAATATTGAAGCAATAAATGACAGATGAATGGACCTATGAACGTAGTGCCGGATGGTTTATCTTTCAGTACATAGATTTTCAATTATATTCAGGTCTGGGGACTGAGATGGACATTCCAGAACGTTGTACTTGTTCCTCTGCATGAATGCCTTAGTGGATTTCGACCAGCGTTTAGGGTCGTTGTCTTGTTGAAAGATCCAGCCCCGGGGGCAACTTCAACCTTGTCGCTGATTCCTGGACATGATCTCCAGAATCTGCTGATACTGAGTGGAATCCATGCATCCCTCAACTTTTACAAGATTCCCAGTCCCTGCACTGGCCACACAACCCCACAGCATGATGGAACCACCACCATATTTTACTGTAAGTAGCGGGTGTTTTTCTTGGAATGATGTGTTGGTTTTCCGCCATGCATAGCGCCCCTTGTTATGCCCAAATAACTCAATTTTAGATCAGTCCACATCACCTTATTCCAAAATGAAGCTGGCTTGTCCAAATGCGCTTTAGCATACCTCAAGCGTCTCGGTTTGTGCTGTGGGTGGAGAAAAGGCTTCCTCTGCATCACTCTCGCATACAGCATATCCTTGTGTAAAGTGCGCCCAATGGTTGACCGATGCACAGTGACTCCATCTGCAGCAAGATGATGTTGTAGGTCTTTGGTGTTGGTCTGTGGGTTGACTGACTGTTCTCACCATTCGTTGCTTCTGTTTATCCAAGATGTTTCTTGGTCTGCTACTTCGAGCCTTAACTTGAACTGAGCCTGTGGTCTTTTATATCCTCAATATGTTCCTAACTGTGGAAATAGACAGCTGAAATATCTGAGGCAGCTTTCTTTATCCTTCCCCTAAACCATGGTGGTGAACAACCTTTGTCCTGAGGTCATTTGAGAGTTGTTTTGAGACCCCCATGTTGCAGAGGAAATTAAGAGGAGGGAAAATTACAATTGACCCCCTTAAATACTCTTTTTCATAACTGGATACAGCTGTGTATGTATATGTAAAAAGAGAACCGAGAGCCTAATATAGTGTAGTAAGTAGAGGCAGTTGATATAATAGAAAAGAGTAAAATGTATACTCACAAACCAGGGTTTCCTCCAGGCAACCACTGTGTAGGCAGGTGAGGAGATTAACCTGTCCTCACTCAGGATTAAGAAGTCGCTCTCTGTAGACATAAAGTAAAAGGGGTATCCTCCTCCACCAAGGGTGGATGTATAACGTATTGCAATTTGAACAGAGGCGCCAAAAGGATAAGATCAATTTTTAAAAAGGTTAAAAAATGCTTGGGAGGCAGTGGTGAACTTACCTCCTTTAAGCAGACACAACATGCTGTGTATTCAACAAAAAGGATATATTTATTGGTACACTACAAGGGTTAATTCACCACGCGTTTTGCGGGCCCAAACCAGCTTCATCAAGTGGTAGGGGTCGGAGTACACAACAGCAATATGTCAGGAACACACCTGGCGCCTTTGTGTTCCTGACATATCGCTGTTGTGTACTCCAACCCCTACTACCTGATGAAGCGGGTTTAACCCTTGGAGTGTACCAATAAATATATCCTTTTTGTTGAATACACAGCATGTTGTGTCTGTTTAAAGGAGGTAAGTCCACCACTGCCTCCCAAGCATTTTTTAACCTTTTTAAAAATTGATATTTTGCTTTTAGCGCCTCTGTTCAAATTGCAATACAGCTGTGTATGTAGGTCAAGGATCATTGAGCTTGCCAAGCCTATTTGAGTTCCAATAATTAGTTCTAAAGGTTTTGGAATCAATAAAATGTCAACAGTGCCCAAATTTATGCACCTGCCTAATTTTATTTAAACAATTATTGTGCGCTTTCTGTAAATCCTATAAACTTCACTTCTCAAATATCACTGTGTGTGTCTCCTATATGATATATTTAACTGTCATGTTTTATTGTAACAACCAACGATTTATACAGGAGAATCATGACAATTAACAAGGTTGCCCAAACTTTCGCATCCCACTGTAAAAATATTATATTTATTTTCTACTAAATTGTATCCCCATCCTGTAAATGTATATATTTGTTATTTTCAAATGTTAATATGAAGGAAAACTGTAACGATCGGTGTAACACAGAGAGAGGATCTGATTACCGGTGATCTGCAGTATCACAGGGAATACAGATATATACCAGATTATAGATGATCTGCAGTATCACCGATAATCAGATATATAAACTAACCTCTGGACACCTGAGGAGTAAGAGTGTTTGGTGCAAACAGTGATATACAGAGGACTGGGCCTCAGAACAGTAAGGAGTCCAGCACAATTCCTTCTAGACTCTCTCGGGAGGAGTCAGGCTGAGAGAAGGAACGAGAGTGACACTCAAGGGGGAGTGTCACTACCAGGACTGGGAACCGCCTCTAACAGTAAGGCCGGTTCTCGAGGTCGGACAAGCCAGGTCGTAACCACACGGACAGATAGAGTGCAGTTCCAGAAGGCAGAGGCGGAGTCTAAGGTACAGGCAGGGTTCGGCAACAGGGTATCAGAGATATCGAGGTACAAAATCAGAAGGCAGATGCAGAGTCGAGGTTCGGCAACAGAGTATCAGAATAACGAGGTACAGGATCAGAGTTCAGGAGAATAGTCAGGCAGGCAGAAAGTCATAACAGATAATCACAATCAAAGTAGTACTTTAAACTATCAACAGAATCTAACTAAGTGTAGGATTACAGCTCCAGCTGGTCCTGGCACACTTTAGGATCTGACTCAGGTCTGAGTGCTACCACTATGTGATCGCAACGCCAGACAACCAGCAACTGAACAGCCAGCAGTATATATACACAGCTACTCTCCAGCACCTCCCCAAGTGCTGGACCAATGAGAGGACTCTGAATTGTCAGCTGACCAGCCTGGTCAGCTGACCTACTTCTGGCTGCCATATAAGTTCTGCCTCTCTGCACGCACGTGCGTCATTCTGAATCTTGGTGGACCACGAGTCCCAGCCACACCATCACCGCTCTGCGGTGTATCCTTGACAGGGCCATGCGCGCTAACCGCCGCGTCAGACGCGGCGGTTTCTCCGCAGTCCGCCATGCCCTTCACGGAAGCAGCCGCCTCACGCTGAGTGGAGGCGGCTGTTCTTCCGCGCTCCGCCATGCCCATCACGGAAGCAGCCGCCTCACGCTGAGAAGAGGCGGCTGCTTCCCTGCGATTCCTCACAAAAACTAAACAGAATAGAAAGGCAGAATGGACCAGTCTGGTTTGAATTATAAAACATACTTTTCTTATAAAATCATTATAGTTTGCATGGCTAGGGGGCTGTCCGGTGGAGGGGGTTTGATTAGGGGTGTGGCTTAAGTGTCCCTCTTTCTTATCTCAAAAAGTTGGGAGGTATGCAATCAGCATCTTAACATGATTCTTTGCATTAAAATAGGGGCTGAAGTAGCAAGTAGACCACGGTTTTGTTTGCTTTATAGGATGCACATTATTTACATAATTATACCAGAAAAGACGTGATATATTAAACCCAAAGTCCTTCCAAAATTTTTATTGTGCATATGTATGGAAAAGGGGCTAAATTCCCTTCAGACAATTTATTTCTGTTTGTGTATCCTTTTGAGACTTGTCCTCCCATTGTTAGGAGAGGAGAGGGGAAAGCCAGTGTGTAATTTTGGCATGCCGTCAATTCTCAAAATTGTAAACTGGCTGTATACTGAAGTTGTAAGACAATTTTAAACTGCAAAAAGACTTGTGCAGCGCATACAGAAAGTAGAATTTAAATTAAAAAATGGCCTTTCTGCCTCTTCATTGTCCCACTCAGCAAACCCCAGGTCTCTTTGCATCACAAGCTCTTCTCCAACTCTCTCTCACACTTCCATAAAGGATTTTTTTAGGGTAAACTGCAAGATAGTAAAATTCGATAGAACCACCAATGCAGGTCTGAATTTGCCACAGAACAAAATGCTGTATTGAAAACTATTACTGGAAAATATTATCAGGGCACCATCTAAGAACCATGGTACCAGTTCATTTGGGTGCAAGTGGCACCCGTCATGATATGGCAACACCACAGACTGCAATGCTAATTTGCAGTTATGCTGCGTTGAAGGGTGTGGGAAGGGTTAGTTTTGGCGGGTTACTCAGCTATTGGATAGGCATGGAGTGGTAATGAGTTTGGCTACACTGTAGCTGAACTCGTATAGCGGCTGGGATGGCGTAATAAACGGTAGTAAGTTCGCTTACACTGTAGCTGAATTCACATAGCAGCAGAGATAGAGTAATAAATGATGAGTTTGGCTACACTATAGCTGGACTCGCATAGCTGCAGGGATGGCATAATAAAACGGCAATGTATTTGCTTAGCACTGCCACAATAAAAGGTAGTGTGGTTCCACCCCTAATTATACAAGATTCCAAAGTTCAATACACTCAACAACGGGGTTTTTTATGAACCAAAATGTTCTTGTTTATTCTTCATACGTTATTTCTTCTAATTGCGGATCATACATGTGGACATAACATTAGACCTTCACTTCACATCACAAAATGCCTGACACGTGTTTCACGGCCAACAGCCGCTTCCTAAGAGGCCCACCGTATACAAAACATCTGTTAAAAACATGTAAATCACAAAATGTACATACCATTAGAGACCCATGCGCACATCAGGAAAAAAGGCCACTCCAAAAATCAATAAATTTATCTTACCCGTGGGCCTATGACAAAATGGAACCCGCAATATAGAACAATACAGAATATATAATATAGAACAATACAGAATATATATATATATATATATATATATATATATATATATATATGTATATATATATGTATGTATGTATGTATGTATGTATGTATGTATGTATGTATGTATGTATGTATATATATATATATATATATATATATATATATATATATATATATATACATACATATGTAATATGGTCTCCATATATAGTCACAAACCACAGAACTAGATATAGCCACACCAAATGTGCATCTACTGGGAGTGACAATACAGGCCCCCCCCTAAATAATCTAAAGTGCATATTCTCAAGATCTAACACACCACGTGTCTCACCACAGAATACATCTGTATAAAACCAGATAAGCACTCAGTGCATCTACACATAGCCTATTAGGTGCCCAGAAGAAACTTCTAAAAGTGCATAAAGATATATGAAGAAATATAGATAGGTGGAGCTATATAGTGCATCAATGAATTTGCTTACACTGTAGCCGAATACACATAGCCAAACTCACATAATGCCAGGGCTGATAGGTTCGTGTGAGGGGATAGGAATGGTGTTCTGCTATAAAATATATGAGCTCTAAGTTAGTGTGCAGTAGGTAGTGTGAAGCACTCCTCCTTATGAGTAAAGGGTTGATGTGCCAGGCCAGGGATGCCAGGGATAGTGCCAGGGATAGTGTTAGGCGTGTACAGAGGGGAGGTTAGTGAGGTGAGGAAAAGACAGCAGATAGATATCTCTATTGTAGCTATCAATAATGTACTGATACCCAAATTCACATGCAAAAATAGTAAACGTATCCTTATCTGATTCCCTATGCGGTGCAAAATGATTAAACAAGACTTTGCCAACTCTTTGTGAAATTTCTTATTACAGTAATTGTACTGTCCACATTTGCAGCTTTACATGCGTAAAACGGAGCTGAATATCTTGCAATAATGCCCTTTTTCAAATGCCAACCTTGTTACACTATCCATCCATTACCAGCGGTGCTCAGAAATGTTGCACTACCAGCAGAATTCATAAGGAGTGCCAGCTTCAGACAGAGGACTACACGGTTTGAATACGGGGGAAAAAAATTATCCTTGACAGAAATAATAAAAATGTGAGTGCCTTTTAATGAGGCAGGAATCATGGAAGGGATTTCTCTTATGTGCCTATTCCATAATTTTTTTTTTTAAGTAATGGAATTACTATCACCATTGACAGACTACTGTATCAGAGTCTTGTAAAACGCTATACATTAGCACACAATTAACACATCTTTTATGTGAACTGTGACTGGGGCTCGGGAGGAAGAGGAAAAAAAAATCCTACATGGAGCACTGTCAAGATATGCAAATGAGCGATTTGCTTTATCATTCATCTCAGCTCCTCATACATTGAAAATCCATGACTTGTATGCTTGCTAAAAATAGGCCAACAATGTTACTACAAAAAGGTCTAAAATGACTTTTTTTTTTCCTTCCCGTCTCTCAGTAATGACAGCAATTAGAGAATCAGACAAGCAGCTATTAGTTATATATTTTAAATATCATTCAATCTTTTCACATACCCCGCCTTCACAATGATAAGTCTCAAAGAGGATCTGGCTGCTTGGCCTTCGCTTAAATAGAGTCAATTATAATTTTATTATTATATCATTTTAATACAGCCTTTACTGGTCTGGTAACAGTTTAATGTATATGCATATAGGCAATTAGAAGTGTGCAGACGTAAGAATAGCATGCGGCAGATAAAAGCGCTGCATAGAAATAAATTAACATATGAAGAGTATCCCAGTAGAGCAAAATAAGCAAAATCATTTGTTTAACGTGGGTGACTGCAGCGCTATTTAGTCGTGTTTGGTTCTTGTTCAACCTTTATCTTATGGCTGCTCCTTGGAATGGATTAACATATGAAAATCATTACTTCGGAGACCTTTGAGGTCCTTAATTTGTGAATATTTAATTGTAAAAAATTACTTCTTGAGCACTTAATTGCTTGTATGGTCTCTTGTGACTCAAGAGCGGGCCATAAATTCCCAATAATCATAATAGGTTATGACCCAGCAGAAGGACTGTATGGAATACAAAAGACATTGGAGACCGGACGTAGCCACACTCAAAAGCTACACTTCTGTCTCTTGGAAATGCATTCAGTTTAATATTATTATATGCACAAACAGGTGAGACAAGGCGTTGGCACTACAGAACAAGAGGGGGGGGGGGGGCATCCAGCGGGCTTAACTGGCTCGTATAAGGTCCATAATCTGCACGCTCTGACCAACAGACTGCAAATTCAATTGTGGGAAAAGACAATGAGGAACAGGTCAGCACTGCAAATACCTGGTTTATTCATATAGTGATAATGC
This sequence comes from Hyperolius riggenbachi, assembly GCF_040937935.1. Lineage (NCBI taxonomy): Eukaryota > Metazoa > Chordata > Amphibia > Anura > Hyperoliidae > Hyperolius > Hyperolius riggenbachi. The sequence goes on from NC_090646.1 coordinate 565,264,904, forward strand.
TTCAGCATATGTTGCAATTGCATGAGCCTGTGCGATGACACAAGAAAGGTGCACATACCGGTCCTGGTGGGCAGCAGTGGAGTGGTGGGTGCAGGGCACTGGTAGCCTGATAGCCGTTTCGAGCAAATAGCGCTTCTATAAAGCCTCCGTAGAAGTGCTATTTGTGCAAAACAGTTCTAACCTGAATTTCTAGAACTGCACTACAGTTAAAGAAAAGTGCAAATCCATCCCTAAACTGCCACAGATTAAGCAGTGCTTAATAGCACTTCTACAGATTGTGCAGTGCAGGCTAGGCATGATTTGTGAAGTGCTCCTCCCCCTACTCTATTCCTCGCTCAGACCCAGCTGGTATCAATACAGAAGATATGTTAGTTACCTCAGCAACAGCAATTTCCCTCACACACTGCACCATCTGAGAAACCTCCCTAACTTCTCCTATATTAGGACAGTTTAAGCAGTAAACTGCACTATTTTGTGATTTCTTAAGATGTCTGAGACAATTCTGCATGGATTTCTAAAAACCTAACAATATTTTGTCTCAGACACTCTTGATAAATGTCCCTCAGTGGGACAGATTTATCAAAGCAATTACAACTTTTTTCTTCTAATTTCCTACCTATTTGATAAGTATTGTAATCTGCATGTGTTCTGAGAGTACATTTTCTACTTAAGAAGACTTCTGCACTAGTTTTGCATGAATTTCTAGAAATATCCTACAGTCAGAACAGTGCAACACCAGTGCTAATCGTAGGAATAAGAAGTGGTTGATACAACTTCTAAAGCTGATGCAAAGCTGCCACACTGAGGGATGGACTGTCAGCTTGTGCTGTATGTCTTGTTTCATTCCCCACATCCAGACTGATTGACATCATTAAATCCATTCTACCCTAAAAGTGCTCTGACTGCTGCTGTTTTTCCATTAATATACTGTTGTGAGTCTCCTTTTTCTGTGTTAAAGCTGCCACAATACATCTTACCTCACTCAGAGCATTCCATCACATATTGCACTAATTCTGAGAATCCTTATCTCCACTTGTTTTGGAACGGTTTTAGCAGGAAATTGCACCTTTTGAGACAGTTCTGCATGATTTCTAGAAACCTTATAAGATATTCCTCTCTGACACTATTGATAAATCTGGCCCAGTGTGCAGTATAGCGACAATAGAAGGTTTGGTTTAGTGGCAGCAGAAGGGTTAGTGTGAGAGAACAGATTAGGATTAGCTTGAGGCAAATATGTTAATTTAATTATATTATACTATTGACTACTCACACCAAACTCTTTAGTGATCATAGTAAATGTACACTTAATTTGGCTTGCTCATCCCCATCAGTCAGCTGTAGCTAAATGATGCCATTTTCCCTCCTAAAATCTAACCGAACCTGCCCCTCTAAAGTACAGTTCTTTTTTTTTTTATGTCTAACGCATCCCGATTCACTGGGTGGCTGGACTCTTCTTCTCCCTTCCTGCAGTTACGAGCGGCCGATAAGAAGAGAGTTAACTCACCTACTTGCTACTTCCAGCATTCGGTCTCCATGGCCACAGCAGCGTCATGTGACACATCGTCAAGACATGCCAGTGTGCAACATGCAGTGCAGTTTGGTGGAGGTTTGTAGGTTCACGGAGGGGGAAGTCTAGGGTTCCAGGACATCTGTGCCTATAGGATCCTGTGAGGTAAATCCAGGACTGTATGTACGTAAACCGTACCTACCTGAATACTGTTTACAGACTTTATGAACTGTAACTTAAGGCCCTGTTCACATCGCAATTAAGCCAAACTGATCCGGAAAAATGGATCCAGTTTCCATTTCACGAGATCCATAAGGCTTGGTTCACATTGGCATATGGATTCGTGAAAACGGATCACCGGTCGATCAGATCCATTTTCACTCCGTTGCCACTCTTGTTGCAGCCGCGGGGCGGGTGAGGGAGGGTGCAGTAGCAGGGCGGATGAGGGAGGGTGCAGCAGCAGGGTGGGTGAGGGAGGGTGCAGCAGCCGGGAGGGTGAGGGAGAGTTGAAACTTACCCAGGCTTCCATCTTCAATTGCTGACAGGCGTTTTTTTCCAGGCTTGACTTCTTTCGCCTTCAAATGCGTCCCACCTCGCGTCATGTGACTACCACGCTTCCTTCTTCCAGGTTGAAAGAGGAAGTGTATTCACGTGACGCGAGGTGGGACTCAATTGAAGGTGGAAAAAGACTGAAGCCTGGAAGAAACCACCCGGCTGTAACTGAAGACGGAAGCCTGGGTACTTTTTAACCCTCCTTTACCTGCCCGGCTGCTCAATCCACTAGGCCCGGTTTGCGTCCCCACATCCCCCCAGACACCCACCCCCAGTGGATTTTGCTCCTAAATGGTGCGTTTCTGCACTACTGTGAAAAAAACGTTCCGTTCTCCCATTGCCCTCAATGCACGTCTTCATCTTATGTTTATCTTACGTTTCCGGTCCGCTGGACTCAGCGTTCCGGAAAAATAGGTCCTGCAGTAAACTTGTGGTCCGTTCAGCGGATTGTGCAGAACGGATCCGTTTGAACGGATGGATGTGAACGGATCCATAGGTTAACATTGGATCCGTTCGCATCCGTTCCGTTTGTACAGTATCTGTTCCGATCTCCGCGAACTCAATTTTTTTTAAACACAGGTGTGAACCTGGCCTAAGCCTTATATTTTGCTGATCTTCAAAAATCCGGAAGAAAATCATACTAGGGTTTATTTTCAGAGTAGATCTTATTTTTAGGAAAATTGGGGTATGGAAAATACAGATTCACAAAGAGTCCTAAAACGTTCCAAAGCCCACCCCAAAAACATCTGCACAATATTCTACTATGTATTTATTACTTTTGAAATAGCAAAATGGTGTTTTACCTCTACTTGAATGCGGTAAAGATTCCTGAAACTTTCTGATCATCAGGTCCTTGATATTGTGTGGTATTTAAAAAAATCAAACGGTTTTAACGACTTGTGACTTTTTTAATGTGCTAAGCCATTTTCTTTTATTTGCTATTCTCTGGTGATATATAAAGATAAAGAAACAATTATTACCTCTCGCATCCATTCTCTGATCGTTTTATTGGCTTCCTGATGCCACACATTGTGAACGGAGTCTGTCAGCGCTACAGCGGTGACCTTACTTTTCACATCAGCTTCACGCTGAATCATCTGTTCGGGAAAGAACAAAAACAGGTCTGAGAAACATATGCAAAATGTAGGATATTAATCCAGCTGTGTTATAGATTGAGCAATTATTCAAACGTAGACTTCCTGTGTTTGGGACAACTTTGATGGGGTCCTAGATTAAAGTTTATGTAGCTAAAGACTAGCAGTAAACTAGGAAATTGCAATGCTGTTTTCCATTATAAGTACTGTCCTGTAATTCTACATATTGGTAGTAACAAAAGGAAAAAAATAAAAAGATTTAAGTTCACCTTTTTTTGAGATGGATACATTTTAGAAAAATATTAACACTTGTTGCTTTAAAAATGTATTATTTTTAGTCAACCACTTTTTCTTGCAACAAAAACAATGTTGGTACACAACAATATGGCAAATTATTCTTACAATAAATAAAATTTTCAGAGATGCCAAATAGTTTCCGTGTCTCCACCCTGTTGTAGCTTCATCAAATGCCAGACCAGCAACTCCAAGTCCCCTCATACAACACAGTCTATGAATATTGACTTAGTGAGGTTCTGCTCTAAGATGAAATAATCAACCTCCCTCATGTGTTTAACTCTGTCTTCCTGTCAAGCCAGGAGAGCCCTCGAACCTTTAGGTGGTGGATGGAAAAGAACACTTGTAGCACACTTTGTGGGCAGCAGAGACCTTTATACAAGCTTTGGGAAGAGTTACATATATCAAGCTATTTCCAGAAAGGCTGTGGTATATCTTGACAAAATTGAGAGAGCGTACTCTGAAAAGTGGCATCCTGAAATTGGGCGGCAGTTGAAGCCACGAGTAGAATACCAGCAATATTGTCAAAATACCGGAAGTTGGCTAATGCCAATAGTAGAATATCAGTATTTTTTTTTACCAATATTCTACTATTGCTTTACCAAACCTACCTCCCACATTAACCCTTCCCTATACCTACTCCTAACACTAACTCCCCACCTACCCCTAACATTCGTCGACAGACCAAAATTGGGGAGAAAAAGTCACTTGCATCTTATATAGCAAATACAGGGAGTCCCGACTTACAAATAGCCACCAACCCGCCACAATGCCGGAGACTCCCTGTATTGTTCCCTTGTCCTCCTCTGCGCCCCCCCCCCATGGATTAAGCAGCACAGCTCACCTAATCTATCTGCACGAGCAGCAATCAGAGACCTCACGACTTCCCTAGTGCCGGCTTCTGCTGATGACGCGATGAGCAGAATCTGGCAGAAATTCTAAACTGGGCACTGCTATTGCTGCTATTAATATTGCAGTCTACACAGCACCCAAATTACAAGGCACATGAAGGAGCCCAAATTACCTGCTTTATTGAGGGAGCATCAACTTCAATATCTGATTTTGAAACCGTAACATCTTCAGTTCTAATGAATGAAGGGGAGTCCAAGGCATTTTAGTGGTTTTCCATAATGTATTACCTTCAATGGATATTACTGAAAAGAAAATACTAATTTCTCTTCGGAAACTTGATAAGAAATTGATTTTAAGAAAATTAAGACTTGCCCATTCTATGTGCCAAGGTTAGTGACACTGGGCCTGATGCCATAAGAGAAATTTCCAACGACTCAAAAACGAGGTAGGTCTGATAGTACAATGCAATATGGACTAAAATGGAATAAAAAGTGGGCCACATGACAAGTCCACCACACCAGGACTGGATTTCTAGAAAAGCTATAGAGGACTGGGCAGGTGCTGCAAAAGGGGATGGTAAGGGGAGACAGAGAGCGCTCCGATGGTGCATTACCATAGATATGTACTTTGCACACGCTTAAAATGATACACTTACAATTTGTGTAGATGTACTGCGCCTTGCATAGTCCGTCAGTGGGTCGCCTCAGCCTAATCCAATCCTGTGGATTAGGCTGAGGCGACCCACTGACGGACTATGCAAGGCGCAGTACATCTACACAAATAGTAAGTACATCATTTTAAGCGTGTGCAAAGTACATATCTATGGTAATGCACCATCGGAGCGCTCTCTGTCTCCCCTTACCCTTCTGTTTTTACTAGTGACTGGCTCCATCCAGCACAAGAGAGCTGCACCGAGGGTACATTTAAAGGGCCATCACTATTTTGTTTAGCGCAAGTGTAAAAAACTTTTGCTTGCTGCAAAAGGGGATGCCTGGGCATGGAAGAAGTGTTGCTGCTTGAGAAAGAGGAGACAGCAAATGCAGAGTGTACACTTTTGCCCTCAACATTTGTAGTTCTACTATAATCTTGTAGCTTTTTTTAATTTTTTTTTTTTAACGTAATCAAGTCGTGTTTTCAGAGCTAACAAAGCAGTTATGCTAATCTCCCTCCCACATGTTTAGGCTCGCTTTGCCCATTTACACCAATCATGCCTTTACTTTTGAGCTTATTGACTTGGACGTTCCTGAAAGCACGGGCTCATACCATAACCTCTAGTGAACAAAGGTTACAGGCTATGAGGAACAAAATGGAGACAATGAAGGGAATGGAGCAGCTGATTTGTGGTGTATCAGCTGTGCCACAAATCTTCTTGTAATTTAACTTTACAAAAAACTAAATAAAAAATTATAATTTCACATTGTAATCAAGTATGTATTTCCAAAATAAAGAAATTGCAATCTTTACTCACTGTGTGGAGTATGAACTGCCTAGAAATGTCCTATCTTGTTGCAGCAAGGAGTCATTGGGCTAGACTCCCAAATGGCCCATACTCACGGGCAACTGTTTTGGCCTGTCGCCAGCACACGTGAGCGTGTGCGCGACAGGCCGGCGACAACTCGTCGCCAGGTCCCTCCGCATACACACGGCGGAGGGACCTGGCAACTGATGCGGTGGAAGATGTCGCTGTTGCTCCTCCCCCCGCCGGAAGCCCAATGTATCCCTATCTTGTTGCTGTTGCTAGTCCGCGTACTCACGCGGACTAGCGACAGTTGCGGCGGAGTTGCGGCGGCGACTGTCGACAGTCGATTGAGCGGTTCAATCGCCTGGCAACATTAGCGACGAGCGACAGTTCGGGGTGCGCGCCCGTGCAACGCCGCATACTCACGGGCGACAATTGTAGCCCGTGAGTATGGGCCATTACACTGCTACTGCCTACTGAGCGTGCCCTTGTGGCTGCAGCTGAAGTGCTTTGAGTCCGCCAGAAGAAAAGCGCACTATAAATGTTATTTGTCTTGTCATGAGTAATTAGTTCTACAGGGTAGGTACTAGTTACTCATTTTAACCCCCAATTATTCCATTGACTTGCAGTAAACATGCCAGGATACTCTCATATCTCTGTAGCTAAATGTTTATGTGCCTATATGTGAGCAAGCAGAAATAAGGCTTAATCAGATGACTGATTTCTCTCCTTTTCAAACTTACAGGTTAACTTTAAATCTCCTTTACAGAAGGATTTCTAAGACTCCATTTGGCTTGTGATCATTATCTGCCCAAAAAGTTACTAGAATGCAATACTCGTTTGGCCAGCTTGAGGTGACCTTGCGATGCTGGGAGTATGGAAGCTGCCATCTTTAGGATTCTTTCACATGCAAGGCTGAAGGCTACACCAGCTGGGGCAGGCTAGTGCTTCACACGGGCAGTGGAGAGGTGGCTTCCCGATTGAATCACAACTTGGCATTTTTTTTGCCACCGGGTAATTCCACTACATGTCAAACGCTGATACGAGTGGAGTTACAAATGCTGTTATCCGGCTGCAGTAAAATTACAGCTAAAAAGCACCTGACAAGCAAGCAGTTCAGTTGTCCATTTGAAAAAGGCCTTACTCCTTTTTAAAAACACGCTACTCATTTGGCTTTTGTGCTGATCCTTTACCTTGTCATGAACCCAGAACAATTATTCGGATCAGGTGTTCTGACTGAAGTCTGACTACATGGTTTACTTGTTCTCGATATGTAACCTGGTACTTCTTACAATCAAATTTGGTCATTTCCTTGCTATGATCCAATCTGATACCGACCATACCTCAGTCATACAATAGTGCACCTAGCTCTGTTTATAAGCACACACTTTCCATGAAATTACTGGTAGAGTAACGCATGTGTTTTTCCTTACAATAGGGAATTTGACACACCTGTTAATGTGTTCACAGCGACTGCTAATAATGATTTTAATAAAACTAATTAATAGGCCGAATTCTAAAATTAACCATCACAAAACAGTGCAAACTGGAATATGGTCCATGGAAAATGAGAGGATCTTCTCATATGCCAAAGCAACACTTTATGAGTTGACAGATTTCAATCTAAAAATGCTGTAATAAGAACCTTGTAGACAATTCATTTTTGCTAGTAAATGTATTTATTGTGGCCCAATTGGCCATTTTAAACCTAATCATTGAGCACAGTATTATATGATGTATATGGATCATATGTATGGATCATACGTAGAGATTCACCCCAGGTTAAACAAAGAATTGTTTACATTTAGACATAACAGAGAAGTTGCTTTGGCTAATTTTGCAGCCCACTTACTACACTGCCTTAACTATGTTCGTCAAGGACCAATAAAAGGCTACAATCCCTTCATTACCAGAAAGAGGCACAACAGAGCAATTAGCACCGCCAGTTGATGTACACCACAAATAATTTTGCCTTGTAAAACATTTATAGTTGATGGCCCTTGGAAACCATAGTTTATCATCATTGATCTAGATCTCACAATGTCCTTAAAGCGGGTCGGAGATGAAAAACTAACTATAACAAGTAACTTGTCTATATATCTTATCTAAAGTTTAGAAACGATTATTTCTTCCTATGATACAATGACATCAGCCATGTTGTTTGTAAACATTACACAGAGGCAGGCTTATCTGTATCTTGAGCACTCAGCCTGTGAAAAAAATCTAGTAACTAATAAAAACCTAATAAAAACTCCTCCCCTCTGCCTCTGAAATCAATGGCTAGTAACACCTCCTCCTCCTCCTGCCCAGACTGAGCTCCCATGAGCCCTTGCTACTGCCAAGGCTCTCTGAAAATCTGTGGGCGTGGTTTATTTAGTTTATAGGGAACTAGAGTATTAAAACAAAAAAGTATTTGGCTTGAGGAATGCCCTATAAACAATAGAAAAGAAACACAGTTATGCAATGAGTAAAAGTTCACCTCGGATCCACTTTAATGAAGCCATTTGCAAAGGTGTATTATTATTATTATTTATTTATAAAGTGCCAACATATTCCGTGGCGCTGTACAATGTAAGAAAACAAACAAGGGATACCTAATGATACAGACAATGATATCCATCAAATATGCAGTCTCTGGAATGCCAGATCCGTCCGCAATAAACTTACAGCAGTCCACGACCTCTTCCTCTCCAAATCTCTCACCATCCTCGCACTCACTGAGACATGGCTCACCCCCTCTGACTCTGCCGCAGAGGCTGCCCTCTCCTATGGTGGGCTTCACCTCAGTCACACCCCCAGACCAGACAACAGGACCGGGGGAGGGGTGGGTCTGCTCCTCTCCCCATCCAGCACCTTCCATGTCCTCACCCCACCTACCACCCTACAATTCACATCATTCGAGGCCCACACCATCTGCCTCTACCACCCCCTCCCTGCCATTGTTGCAGTCTTATACCGTCCTCCAGGCTCCACCCCACAATTTCTCGATGACCTTGCTTCCTGGCTCCCTCACATCATTTCCTCTGACCTCCCCACCATCATCCTTGGGTATTTCAATATTCCCATCGATGAAGCCCAGAGCTCCGCTGTGACCCGGCTACTCACCATTGCCAACTCACTTGGACTAGTACAACACACCAACGCCCCCACTCACACTGCACGTCACACTCTCAACCTTATATTCACTAAATCCACCGCTATTGCAGACCTTGACATCGCACCCTTTCCACCCTCAGACCATCACCTTCTCACCTTCAACCTCCTCACGGAAGGCACCTCCAAACTACCCGCCCGCCCACCTGGTCGATGGCAGCGAGACCTACGCAAGCTCAACCCTAGCGTCCTTGCTGACCCCCTCCATGCCCTCTCCTCCACTCTCCCCACCCTAACCTGTCCTAATCTTGCTGCAGCTCAGTATCGCCAAACTCTCTCATCAGCCCTAGAGAAAGCGGCTCCACCAATATTTCGCCGCAACCGACCCCCTAACCCCCAGCCCTGGCGCAATACCCATACTCGCAACCTCCAGAGGGAAACACGCGCCACTGAACGGAAATGGGGGAAATCTAGACTTAACCAGGATTTCCTACAGTACAAGACCAACCTGATGCAGTTCCACACTGCCCTTGCTCATGCGAAGCAGGAATACTTTACCAAGCTCATCGGAGCACAAGCTTCCCACCCCCGGCATCTCTTTGCCACTTTCAACTCCCTGCTTAAACCCCCCCCCCCCCACCCTCTGTTTCCTCCCTCTCTGCCACAGATTTAGCCACCCACTTCACCAACAAAATTGTCTCTATCCGCCAGGAAATATCCAATCTCAAATCTTCACCACCCACCCCCTCCCAACCAGCTCCTCCTCCACCCTATCCTCCCCTCAAATCCTTCACTCCTACTTCCACCAAGGAAGTCATCCACCTACTGCAGACTTCCCATACCACTACTTCCCCCCCTTGACCTCATCCCTTCTGATTTACTCCAGCCTCACTTCACGGAATTGGCCCCAGTCCTCACTACCCTGTTCAACCTCTCCCTATCCACAGGCACCTTCCCCTCAGACTTCAAGCAGGCCACTGTACTACCCCTGCTCAAGAAACCCTCCCTCGACCCCTCGCTACCCTCCAACTACCGTCCTATCTCCCTCCTCCCCTTTGCCTCAAAACTCCTTGAGCGTCTGGTTCACAAACGCCTGACCCAGTTTCTCAATGCCAACTCACTGCTAGACCCACTGCAATCTGGATTTCGGCCTGCCCACTCAACCGAAACTGCTCTCACCAAAGTGGTCAATGACCTTGCCTTAGCTAAAGCTGAAGGTAAATACTCCATTCTCCTCCTTCTTGACCTTTCAGCAGCTTTTGACACAGTAGATCATCCCCTACTCCTCCAGTCCCTCCAGTCCATGGGCATTCACGATCTCGCCCTGTCCTGGCTTTCATCCTACCTCTCCAACCGCTCCTTCACGACCGCCTTCAATGAGTCCTCATCCACCCCCAACCACCTCTCGGTGGGAGTCCCCCAAGGTTCGGTCCTTGGCCCCCTACTGTTCACCCTATACACATCCTCCATTGGCAAGGTTATCTCCTCCATGGGTTTTAACTATCATCTGTATGCAGATGACCCCCAGATCTACCTCCACACCCCTGACATATCCACCACTACCATGGACAAGGTCTCCTCCTGTCTATCAGCCATCTCCTCCTCGATGTCCGCTAGGTTCCTGAAACTAAACCTAGACAAAACGGAATTTATGATCTTCCCACCCCGGACATCCATAAACCTCCCAGATGTGCATGTCACTGTTAACCACACTACCATTCACCCTACCTCAAGCCCGCTGTCTGGGTGTCACCCTGGACTCCGCACTCTCCTTCACTCCCCACATCCAAAACCTCACAAAGTCCTGCAACTTCCACCTTCGTAACATCTGTAAGATTCGCCCTTTCCTGACCTCTGCCACCACCAAACTCCTCATCCATGCCCTCATAATTTCCCGCCTTGACTACTGCAATGCCCTGCTGTCTGGTCTCCCTATGACCCGAACAGCCCCACTGCAGTTCATCATAAATGCAGCAGCCAGAATTATCCACTGTTCCCATCGCTTCACCATGGCGGATCCCCTCCTTGAATCCCTCCACTGGCTTCCTATTCAGTCCAGAATCAGATTCAAGATACTGTGTGTGACCTACAAATCTGTCCACAAAACCTGTCCAACCTACATTTCCGATCTTACTCAGAGGTACACACCTAGCCGCTCACTCCGCTCTTCCAATGAACTTCGCCTAAACACCCCCCGCATCACCCAGTCCCATGCACGCCTCCAGGACTTCTCAAGAGCTGCTCCAACACTATGGGCTTGATTCACAAAAGAGTGCTAACTGTTAGCACGGACGTTTTCGCGTGAATTTTCGCATTGCGCGCGATCGCAAATTTTACCACGAAATCGATATCGTTTTTGCGCGGAAATTCACGTTTGCGTACGTAACCGTTATCGTTTCGCGTGAAAATTTGCGATCGCGCGCAATGCGAAAATTCGCGCGAAAATGGCCATTAGCACTCTTTTGTGAATCAAGCCCTATGGAACTCCCTACCTCCACCCATTAGGGCAGCCCCCTCCAACATCTTCAAGAAAGCCCTCAAAACTCACCTTTTCACTCTGGCCTACTACCCCTCACAAGTGCTCTAAACCCACAGCTGAACTCTGGTCTCCTACCTCTCGTGTCCCTACCTCTCCCTTTAGATTGTAAGCCTTTGGGCAGGGTCCTCCTCCTTTTGTGTCCAACCTGATCATGCACCTCCATTACTGTGAACCCATGCTAGGCATCTGAGTGAACCTAACTTGCCTAATCTCCATGCTCCATCCAGTGACTGACTAAGCATTACCTTGTACTCATACTGTGCTGCATGATCTGATCTTTCTTGTATTCAGGTATTGTCATTTTGCTGTATGTCACCCCTATATATTGTATGTATCCCTATTTATTGTCCAGCGCTGCGTAACATGTTGGCACTTTATAAATACAATAAATAAATAATAAATATGAACACTGGTACAAAATACAGAACAGGTAATTACAATAGCAAATTTAACATAATGACTAAAATGTGTAAATGTATAACAGACTGCAAGCAATTGAAATAATATTCCATGACACAAAAGGGTGAGAGCCCTGCCTTTGCAAACTTACAAACTAAAGGAATGGGGTGGAAACAAGAGGTGGGGGAAGTATACAGTATATGTACAGGCATTAGGTTATTTAGTGAGGAGTAATGTAGATGCAGGGTTGAAGGGCGCATGGCCTAAGCTAGAGAATATGCTTGTCGGATGTCGTGTATACACACACACACACACACACACACATATGTGTTACATTGGGTCGAATACTCTGTAGAAGCATAATTATCAGAGTCTTGTGTGCTTTGCCACATGCAGAAAAACGCATACCGACACAGTGGTCAATGATTTGAATAGTTAGCTCAGAAATTGCATGTCATATGTGTTTTTGCCCCAAAGTGGACTACTCTCTGCCTTTCCCACACGACGCGGGTGGTTCAGATTACAATGCATTTTGCCACAATCTGAAGTATTATAAGGCTATTGTTAATCAGTATAAAAGGATAGTGCAAACCTGGCTTGGATTTGTGAAACATTTTCTTCCACATCATGAAAAAAAAGTTTACAAACCTTGCCTGGTTCATACTGGATAAAAGTTGACTTGACACGCAGGAGTAGCAAACTTATCAAAAGAACTCCCCAGGGTGCATGTACCATGCATTAAGAAGTAGATATCCAGACTAACAAGTCTTCAAACAGCTTAAATGACAGCACATTTCATGGAAACCTAAAGCAAGTGAAGTATGGTCCGGTGCTAGTCGAGGAGCATAAATGCAGACAGCAACACAAGACCCAGAACATGTACAGTGGTTTGCAAAAGTATTCGGCCCCCTTGACGTTTTCCACATTTTGTCACATTACTGCCAAAAACATGAGTCAATTTTATTGGAATTCCACGTGAAAGACCAATACAAAGTGGTGTACACGTGAGAAGTGGAACGAAAATCATACATGATACCAAACATTTTTTACAAATAAATAACTGCAAAGTGGGGCGTGCGCAATTATTCAGCCCCCTGAGTCAATACTTTGTAGAACCACCTTTTGCTGCAATTACAGCTGCCAGTCTTAGGGTATGTCTCTACCAGCTTTGCACCTCTAGAGACTGAAATCCTGCCCATTCTTCTTTGCAAAACAGCTCCGGCTCAGTCAGATTAGATGGACAGCGTTTGTGAACAGCAGTTTTCAGATCTTGCCACATATTCTCGATTGGATTTAGATCTGGACTTTGACTGGGCCATTCTAACACATGATTATGTTTTGTTTTAAACCATTCCATTGTTGCCCTGGCTTTATGTTTAGGGTTGTTGTCCTGCTGGAAGGTGAACCTCCACCCCAGTCTCAAGTCTTTTGCAGACTCCAAGAGGTTTTCTTCCAAGATTGCCCTGTATTTGGCTCCATCCATCTTCCCATCAACTCTGACCAGCTTCCCTGTTCCTGCTGAAGAGAAGCACCCCCAGAGCATGATGCTGCCACCACCATATTTGACAGTGGGGATGGTGTGTTCAGAGTGATGTGCAGTGTTAGTTTTCAGCCAAGCATAGCGTTTTGCATTTTGGCCAAAAAGTTCCATTTTGGTCTCATCTGACCAGAGCACCGTCTTCCACATGTTTGCTGTGTCCCCCACATGGCTTGTAGCAAACCGCAAACGGGACTTCTTATGCTTTTCTGTTAACAATGGCTTTCTTCTTGCCACTCTTCCATAAAGACCAACTTTGTGCAGTGCACGACTAATAGTTGTCCTATGGACAGATTCCCCCAGATCTCTGCAGCTCGTCCAGAGTCACCATGGGCCTCTTGACTGCATTTCTGATCAGCGCTCTCCTTGTTCGGCCTATGAGTTTAGGTGGACGGCCTTGTCTTGGTAGGTTTCCAGCTGTGCCATACTCCTTCCATTTCTGAATGATCGCTTGAACAATGCTCCGTGGGATGTTCAAGGCTTTGGAAATCTTTTTGTAGCCTAAGCCTGCTTTAAATTTCTCAATAACTTTATCCCTGACCTGTCTGGTGTGTTCTTTGGACTTCACGGTGTTGTTGCTCCCAATATTCTCTTAGACAACCTCTGAGGCCATCACAGAGCAGCTGTATTTGTACTGACATTAGATTACACACAGGTGCACTCTATTTAGTCATTAGCACTCATCAGGCAATCTCTATGGGCAACTGACTGCACTCAGACCAAAGGGGGCTGAATAATTACGCACACCCCACTTTGCAGTTATTTTAAAAAAATGTTTGGAATCATGTACGATTTTCGTTCCACTTCTCACGTGTACACCACTTTGTGTTGGTCTTTCACTTGGAATTCCGATAAAATTGATTCATGTTTGTGGCAGTAATGTGACAAAATGTGGAAAACTTCAAGGGGGCCGAATACTTTTGCAAGCCACTGTATATTGTGCTTTTCTCCTGTTGGACTCAAAGCGGCAGAGCTGCAGCTGCTAGGGCATGCTCAGTAGGCATCAGTGTTAAGGTAGTTATACACTCAATGATTTTCTTATTCGATTCCATGCAGATTTAATTCATCTACTGGGAATCGACTGTCAGAGTGATCAATTTGTGGTCCATTTTAAACCAAAAAAAATGTAAAGACTCAATCGGACAGGATGGAAAATTTAAATCAATCAGGGGTGGGGCAATAGCATTGGCAGATCGATGGCCTATAGCTTTGCACTGCATTGAACAGTGCAACTCTGCAGTTTGACCAAGTTTCAAAAGATTCCCTGCTGGAATCTATTGGAAATTGTTGTGCAGTGTATGGTAGGAATTGATTCCTTTAAAAATGAATCGTTTTTGAATGTAATCGATTGTTTTGGAACATTGAGTGGAAATTTATAAGTGTATGGTCAGCTTTAGGGATTCTTGCCCAAGGTCTCCTCACTGAATAGGTGCTGACTTACTGAACAGGAAGAGCTGAGATTTGAACCTGGTCTCCTGTATCATAGGCAGACCTCTAAACCATTACACTACCCAGCCACGGCATCACCAACACTGATTCCGGTAATACCTTTAATGACTAACATGGCTTATTGCAAGCTTTCGAAAAGTTCGGTACTGACGCTCTGCCCCATTCATTCTATTCTTGGACAAATGTACATCTCGTATATATACACATTTTTAATTATTTTTATTTTGTTTTACAATTTTCCGTGTTCATGGTCCTTCAAATCCCAATTGACCAACTTCTCCTGAGCACCATTATGCAGGATGGACGATACCAATTATTTTATCTTTCACGATTATGGACTATTTCTCATCGTTTTACATACCAAAAGACTAACAATCTAGACTTGAGCTGCTGGAAATGCTAAAACCTGATTGGAAAAAGCAAAATCAAGGTAACATACTCCCGCCGTCATCCCAAATAAATATCCCATTATTTATTCCCCGGCAACTTCTATAAGTAAGTGCAATATACAGAAAACCAAAGGTCCAACAATATGTTAATTTCACCATACATATTTAAGCTTTACTCAGATGGTCTGACACTTTTATAAGAATTTCACTTAACCTTCTTGATTAAACATACAGAACTGTATTAAAATAAAAAATACTATCATCCTTATCAAATATACCGGGTATGTTTTTTTGTGTGAAATTGCAGAATTCCTATGTTGCCCTGCTGCATTAATCTGCTGTCTGTGGATGTAGTAGGCGGCGGTACCGGAGGAGCAAGAGTTTTTAGCCCATTTGCAATTGACTTTTTCACTTGAGTTTTCTCCCACATGATATTTTCACAACTTGTAAACAATATGCCCTTTAATCCACCTGCACGCAAGAAAATACTCAAAATAATTTTTATAGCACCTTTTTACTTATTTTTGGTATTTTTTCAAGTGCCGAAAAATTATTTTAAAGATAGCAGAAACCTGAGGAGAAAAAGTTAGTGATGAATACTTACAGAAAATTCTGCCCGCTTATGACACACCTATGACCTCACGGCTTTTCCTTATGCTAGGTACACATTGAGATTTTCTGGCATATTTTCCGTCAGCTCAATTATTTCCAACATGTCCGATCTGATTTTCGATCGATTTCCGTGCATTTTCCGTTCGATTTCCGACAAAAGTGAACAGAAACCGATCGGAAAATGCTCGGAAATCGATCGAAAATAAGTTCGGACATGTTGGAAATAATCGATCTGACGGTAAATCTGCCAGAACATCTCATAGTGTGTACCTAGCATAAGAGAGTGATGCGTTTGGCTGATGTGATGGCCATTATTTCCATCGGTTAGCTGTGTTGATGGCAGTCAGAGCTGTTGGCTCGTGACTGCAGAAATATAAATATTTCCACTTGGGTAGATCTTATATATTTGGGAAAAAGACCAAATTTCATTTTTGCCTGGAAAACTATAACAGATAACAGATCTGACTGGGCATGTAAATGGCTAAATCTGTATCATCTTTACGTTTCTTCTTACTATAGTGCAGACTTCTGGCCTGTTTATTAAAACATGCAAAAAGAAAAGTGTACATGTTATAATTATGCAACCATTCTTCCATGTTCCACCAAACAATCCATCAACCAGGGTATACTGTACATATATAAATCCAAGTCAAACTGCCCAAGTAAGCTCAGACTCGAATGTCATCTGTGACATATAGATGGGGTCGTCGGCTCCCCATGTATGACCTGTGTTACAGCAGATCAGGGATGAAATAATCTGTAATCTCTCTAGGTAGTATAACACAGTCCTTGAAGGCTCGATCGTGACTTGACACGCAGGGCAAACAGGCAAAGTTCAGAGGATGGTGATACTGATGTGTGCAGCCAGTTAACTTTTCTTATTGGAAGACTTCACATGTTTCCTATGCTGTAAAGTTTTTACACAATGTTATCACTCTCCCCAAGTATAAAGCATCACTAGAGGAATGACATCTGTGTGATTTGATAATTGTTATCCACAGGAAGTTCAGCCAATGACTTCCTGCAGCTGAAAGACTTCTGCTCAGATAAGATAGAAACATGAATCCTCTGGCAGTAACAGAGTGGAGATACACCATCATTCCCTGCATCAGTTACAGACGTGGGCTTCCCCTGTGTTTGTTTGAACTGAGGCAGGACAAGTCAACATTCATCATAACAACTCTGTGAAAAACTCAGATGCCAAAGCATTTTATAAATCTTAATTTTTATTACAGACTTGAGCAAAAGCATCAGTCTTTATAGCTGTGCATGCCTCATCCCAGGCTTAATTTTTTTTAACAGTTCCATAGTTTTCAAAAAAATTATTATTTAGTATTTATATAGCACCAACAGCTTCTGCAGCGCTGTACAGAGTATATATATCGGTAGTCTTGTCACTGACTGTCCCTCAGAGGAGCTCACAATCTAGTCCCTACCATAGTCGTATGTCTATGTATGTATTGTGTAGTGCATGTATATTTTAGTCTAGGGCCAATTTAGGGGGAATCCAATTAACTTATATGTATGTTTTTGGAATGTGGGAGCAAACCGGAGTGCCCGGAGGAAACCCACACAGACACGGGGAGAACATACAAACTCCTTGCAGACGGGATTTGAACTGGGGACCCAGCGATGCAAGGCGAGAGCGTTAACCGCTACGCCACTGTGCTGCCTATAATTGTTTACTTACTGGCTAAATAAAATGGCCATGAAGAAACATATTTAGGTAAACAAGATTACATTGCGATGTGACTGTTCTTCAGTTGCATCCTAGTGTATCTGAAAAGTTGCATCACGCGTTACTGGTGCAGTGTGACCATACACTGGAGGCAGACAGTACAATGAAAGTATGTCTGATTGCCACTGTAAAGACACACATTACCCTGTAAACACACTGCATGCAGTGCATTATCCCAACAGATCTCGCTGCATCGCACTGCAATCAATGTGAAAGCTTAATAAGAATATCATTGCATTCTTTGTGATGTGATAATATTGTTCATTGCAATGCAGCAGACACAGACACTTAGCGAATGAAACAAGATCTAGCACTTACAATAGGTACATTCCAGAAGACATGACATTATATTCTTAACTTGGACCAAAGTTAACAGTCATCCACTTCCTTTACTCTGAATGCACTGTGTAGATCTAGCTTGCCTGCAATACTTTCATTTAGAGCACATGAGCAGGATCTTCAACAGGGCTGTTTCTGGCGCTATAGTTAAAACGGGACAGTGGGTTCCTCCCAATACCTTGGAAACTTATACATACTCATATTCTAGGGCAGTGATTTAACCCTCCTGGCGGTTTGCTAAAAATCCGCCAGGGGGCAGCAAATGCGTTTTTAAATTTTTTTTTTCTTTTTCATGTAGCGAGACAAAGTCTCGCTACATGATAGCCGCTGCTCAGCGGCATCCCCCCACCCCCTCAAAGAACGGGATCTCCTGGAGGGCTTCCCCCATCGCCATGGCGACGGGGCGGGATGACGTCACTGATGTCGTGACGTCAAGGGGGACTCCGATCCACCCCACAGCGCTGCCTGGCACTGATTATTTACAATAATTATGTATACATGATTTAGTCAGTGTTTGCACATTGTAAAATCTTTCCTCTCCCTGATATACGTTCTGACATTTATCACATGGTGAAATGTTTACTGCTGGCAGGTGATGTCAGTGGAAGTAGCTGCTGCTTGCTTTTTTGGCAGTTGGAAACAGCTGTAAACAGCTATTTCCCACAATGCAACAAGGCTACCACAGTGTGATGTCAGAACCATGGTCCTGACATCACACTGTGGGAGGGGTTTAACCACAATATCAGCCATACAGAGCTCCCTGATGATCCGTTTGTGAAAAGGAAAACATTACTCATGGGAAAGGGGCTATCAAGCTACTGATTGGGATGAAGTTCAATTCTTGCTTACGGTTTCTCTTTAAAGCGGGTGAGGAGCTTGCCACCCCGGCCCAGGTCAATCATCAAAAATTGTATTTTTTTTTACTCCTTACATGTTCAGGACAAAAAGTTGGAAATTAAACAAATACATGATAAACACTTTTCTGATGTGAAACATACTTATCTGGTTTTAAATGAGTCTTATTTAAATTAATCTAATTTAATCCACAAGATTTTGAAATTATTTTTCTTAATTGATGTTCTTTTGAAGAACCTACAGCTTGCTGTCCACGGTCATCACTTTCTCTATAGCGAGTGGGAACCCCAGAATTGGTTCTGACAAGCCTCCCTACTGGTTCAGATCATTGGATCACTGGGAATTCACGTATTAACCACATTATCTTCTCCTGCAAAGTTATAACTACCTGTTGATGCCTGCTTGTTGTAAATCAGGCCCATGGCTCTGTGTCTGGCGGGGTAGGGAGGGGGAGGACAAGGGGGGCCATTGCACTGGAAGCTGCTGGACATGGAGCCTTGGGACTGAGTCACAACAAGAAGACGCTGCAGGTAATTATAACTTTACAAGAAGATCTGTTAAATATGTGTTATAGGCTGGATATCCACTTTGAACTGCTATTGCCATGGCTAAGCTTATGCAAAGTTTTGCTTCCTTTGATACAAAGCCTGGCTGTAGTGGAAGCAAGACATAATTTTTGATTACAACCAACATGCATGTTTATTCAAGGCTTAGGCTTCCAGGGTGTGAGCGTAGCACAGGTGAATGAAAAGCTGTGCTGAAATGCAGGCCTGGACGGGACACCGGGCCTCCTGGACAGTTGTTAGACTGGTTGGAAGTTGTCCTGTACCCTCAGTAATTTCCATTGTAATATACAGTAAATAGCACTGCAGAATTCCTGCAGCATAAAATTCTTTACAAATTCCTGGATACGCTGCTGCTCCAGCTCTGCTATAGTGAGTGTGATTTTGAGTTGATGATAGTATTTTATGTGCCAGAACCAATTCTAATAGGCAGGATGATACCACAAATGTGTATAAACATTCTAATATATCATCCAAGACTACTTGTAGAGTAAGGTTTAACCCATTAGCAGCTTCAAACCAAATTTTTTACTCAAAAGCAGCTGGTGAATTCTAAGCCTCTGTTGGCATATCTTGTTTGGCTGCCTAATGGCAGGGAGCAGTTCTATTTACCTGCTCCGGATGGCTTCTTCTCTTCCTTCACTCTGAACTTCGGACAGGTCTTCTGAGTCTCGATCACATGATATGACATGAGCTAAGGGTCCGGCAGACAATGGCCTCAATTCACTTAGATCATGCTGGAAATCATAAGGCAAGAGAAAACTTACCTCAACACATCGATCTTGCTTTATTAAAGTGTAGAGATACATTTTTACAATGAGAGCGTTATCTTATCTCTTCAGTCCTTAAGTTACCTCCTCTGTAGTTATTTTCACACGCAGTTAATTAACAGCCTGTCTTTAAGGAGAATCTGTATTGTTAAAATCGCACAAAAGTAAACATACCAGTGCGTTAGGGGACATCTCCTATTACCCTCTGACACAATTTCACCGCTCCTCGCCGCATTAAAAGTGGTTAAAAACTGTTTTAAAAAGTTTGTTTATAAACAAACAAAATGGCCACCAAAACAGGAAGTAGGTTGATGTACAGTATGTCCACACATAGAAAATACATCCATACACAAGCAGGCTGTATACACCCTTCCTTTTGAATCTCAAGAGATCATTTGTGTGTTTCTTTCCCCCTGCATCTCTCATGCACTGAAGTTTCAGGCTGCTCTTTTCTTCATGTAAACAGCTTTGCCTTTGTCTGAATTTCCTCAGTATGTGAAAGCCCAGCCAGCTCAGAGGACGATTTATCCAGCTTGTAAAAGATGAGAGCAGAGAGAAGCTGCACTAATCTAAATATCACACAGGCAGTGTGCAGAGAGGGGCCTGAAAGGGGGAGTTCATAGCAGAACCACAACACTGAAGAACTTGGCAGCCTTCCAGACACAGGCTGACAAGTCTGACAGGGGAAAGATACATTGATTTATTACAGAGACAGTGATAGTATAAAGTGCTGCAGTAAGCCACAACACATTAGAATAGCTTTTTGAACTTGTAGGATGATAAAAAACATGATGCAATTTTTGTTACGGAGTCTCTTTAACGTTAGAATTCTGGAGTTATTTTAAGGATTGAAGAGTTAACTTAAAGACAGAAGAGTAAATGTTAGGTTTGCCTGAGGTAAAAAGTTTCCTGAATACTACATGCCTCGTCACCATGGTGATAACTATAGAAACATTATTAAAGACAGGAGATAAGCTTAGTGAATTGAGGCCATTGTAACGCTGACATGGTCTCCTGGATCCTGATCACATGTCGTATTATGATTGGAACCGAAAAGAAATGTCGGGATTACATCACTGCCGCGGTGGTGGAAGAAGCCAATCCAGT
Source organism: Hyperolius riggenbachi (assembly GCF_040937935.1). Taxonomy (NCBI): domain Eukaryota; kingdom Metazoa; phylum Chordata; class Amphibia; order Anura; family Hyperoliidae; genus Hyperolius; species Hyperolius riggenbachi. The sequence continues at coordinate 565,286,052 of NC_090646.1, forward strand.
CATCCAGTATGTATGAAAGCTCCTTGCCGCCCACCCTGCATACCGTGCAGAGCCTTCCAGGCTGGGGAAGGCACACTTACCCAGTGGCAGAAATTAATCACTGCAGCCAAATAAGTTTTACTTTAATAAAGTTTGTTTTTTATTTGTCTGCTAAAAGGTTAAATTACTATTTTATAGTCCAATATGGAGCCTGAAGCTACTGTTGGAAAAAAACAAACATTATTACGTTTAAATTGAAATGAATCGACTGCATCTGATGTTTCTGCAGTGTACTCAGGTAATCGGCATGTCTGCTCTACAGGCATTTTATTTCCAGGCTGCTGCCATTCTGCAGTCACTTTATTTACTTGGCCCAACATGCTGGAAGCCAGACGAGCAGGTCATCTAAGCTCAGTAGGTACGGTACTGTCCACATGGCAATATGCGGACATCAATCTTCCTGTGGCTCAAAAACAAAATTGGATTGAGAATTTTCAGGTCAGCAAAACTCTGAAGCCTTGTTTAACACAAACACAAAGCCAAGTGATGAGCAAGATTACAAAGGAAGGTACCCAGCATTGAGCTCTGCACATCACAGATGGATATGAAGCTTTAAAGCAAGGTTATTTAAACACAGCCAGCTGGATTTCCACTGCCTCAACAGGATAACACAATATTCACTTTTCCTGCACTTTGAAGAAGCAACCTTAGCGCTGCATACTGTTGTCAAACTAGAGGAAGGAAAAGCCTTCAGAACAAGTAGTTCTAATGGATAAAGGGTGTCAAAATGTTTTGAGGGTCAGATGCAATAAAAAGAAAAAAAAAACTTCCATGTCAAGTTATAGCAAGGCAACAATGACAGATGTTTTTCCAGTTTAAAGAGACAGCAGCAAACTTCCCTTTTTCTACAAAGAAATTACAATCGAGCTTTAGACGTCAGGTCTGTAAACAGGAGAAATGCAACGCTGTAAGGGAATGGCTGTTCCAATCAAATAAGCTGAGATTCATTAACTGAAAACTGACATGGAAGTTTCAGTCTTAGGTAAAACAAGAATGATCTGCCAAAGAGGCCAGTCAAGGCTTGCCAACTCTGCTATGCTCTGCAGTTTAAAAAACCTGCAGCAATATTGCAGTTGTACAGAGCAGTTATTTTGGTTTTGAGTTAGAGGAAGACTGCAGCTGAAAAAAATAAGCAGCTAAAACCTGACAGAACAGAAAGGTTTTGGACTAGTCCATCATCTCATTGGGGATTCTCAGGGTTTTGTTTGATTTTGAAAGCATTTCCTGAGGAGTTGCTGTTAACTTTTTTCTTTTAAAAAGAAAGAAAACCCTGAGACTCCCCTATGTGGAGATGTACTAGTCCAAAACCGGTCGGTTCTGTCAGGATTTAACTGCTTATTTTTTTTTCACTGGAGTGGTCTTTTAAATGAATCCAGGATTGCCATTGGTTGTTCTGAGCAACTACTTCAAATGTTCTACAAGTTATCTGACCTTTGATGATAAATCAGCCCTTCCCCACTGCACGGATTTCTGCAACTGTTAACAGTAATTCAGAAATAAAGTACATACAATGTCTGCAGTAGGCCATGCAAGGCAACCTTTTCACAAGAAGAAAACATTGAAACAGGCTTCCCTGTGACTGCAAATTTCCTTTATTATGCACAAGAGAATGTACTCAGGGACAAAAAGAGAATGGGGATATTTGGCATCCATGTAATAAAGGCACTTAGAAAAAATGGCACAGGGGATTGTCACTAGCAGAATGTTGGTAAAATAACCAATATTCTACTACTTTAAGTGTACCCAAGGCGACATGTGACATGATCAGATAAACAGGTGTAAATGTATTAATAATCAGGCTGTTTTACTTGTTTTATTTTGCTGCCTGGGTTACTTTCTAGGCATGGAAGTGACAGCTTCTGTCTTGTCTGTACCTTGTGGGGAATATACTAACCCTCACTGATAATCAAATTACAGCCATAAAAGTTTGCAGAATACAATTTCTGAGTTCAGGTAAAGATAGGAAAAGGTCAATAGTTCATGTGTTTTCACTCTGGGACACTTAATAGGCTGCTATTGATTAGAGACCTTAAAACATTCAACCTACTTTGTAAATATTTATACGAGAAAACCCTGGGAAACATAAAAACAACAAAATTATGAGTAGGAGGATAAATTGTTTAACTCATCAGTTTATTTTCACCCCTGACAAGGGCTAAATGCTGAAACTAGTTGGGACGAGAGCGGGAAGAACATTGCAGAGCGTGGAGTGAAGGGAATAGTACCACACGGGTGGGAAATGCTACATACTAGAGAGGGTCCTAAATGGATTAGGACCCTCATGTACCTTCTAATGCATTGGCTGTCTTTTATCTAATAAAGTGGACATATTTTACATCACCCACTGAGAGGACCCCTCTGTAATCTTTTTGCACTGAGAGTGTGTATACAGGTTGTGGAAGGAACCTACAGGGATCTCTGGAGGTGGAGTGCATCCTACTTGTGCCGCTGTGACTTATTACTACTGTTGCAATCCCATATATGAACGGGCCCGGGTGCACTGTTCATGGACATGACTGCTTGCGTCCGCACAGTAGCACGGAGCCGCTCGGGTTTGGAGGGAAAAGCCTAGGACAAGCGGCACCATGCAATTGTGGGGCAACATTTCCTTTACAAGCCCCTGTCAAGGAGGTTCGGGTGCTCTCATTTCTTGAATGGTGAGGTGGGTGGGGGGGGGGGAGGGGGTAAGCCTTTGGATTATCCAAAGGCTTACCTCTACTGAGGTAAGTATCTATTTGGGGCACTGTTTTTCATTGCAGGTTTCCTTTAAAGGACAACCAAGGTGACATGTGACATGAAGCAAACCAATAACTAGGCTGTGTCCTTTTTTTTCTCTGCCTGAAAGAGTTAAAAATCAGGTATGCAAGTGACAGTTTCTATCCGGGTTGGGACCCTGTCGGACTGGGTCAAACTATAGCATAACCCTCACTGATAAATAATTATAGCCATAAAACACTTTCCTGTCAGTAAATGGCTTCTGAGAGCAGGAAAGAGATAAAAAGGGTCAATAATTCATAGATTTGAGCTCTAGCATACTTCAATGAAGGTGTCATTGAGCAGAGACAATGAAACAGTAAAAACTTAAAAACTAGGTTAAATATAAAATAAAATGGTGGGGTATCTAAAAAAAAGTCATTTTTAGGAGGAAGAGGATAGATACAATTGTTTGTCTCATCAGTTTATTTTCACCTCGGATGTCCTTTAAAGGGATACTGTAGGGGGGTCAGGGGAAAATGAGTTGAACTTACCAGGGGCTTCTAATGGTCCCCCGCAGACATCCTGTGCCCGCGCAGCCACTCACCGATGCTCTGGCCCCGCCTCCAGTTCACTTCTGGAATTTCAGACTTTAAAGTCTGAAAACCACTGCACCTGGGTTGCCGTGTCCTCGTTCCCGCTGAAGTCACCAGGAGCGTACTGCACAGACACAGACCATACTGGGCCTGCGCAGTACGCTTCTGGTGACATCAGCGGGAACAAGGACACGGCAACGCAGGTGCAGTGGTTTTCAGACTTTAAAGTCTGAAATTCCAGAAGTGAACTGGAGGCGGGGCCGGAGCATCGGTGAGTGGCTGCGCGGGCACAGGATGTCTGCGGGGGACCAGTAGAAGCCCCGGGGTAAGTTCAACTCATTTTCCCCCGACCCCCCTACAGTATCCCTTTAAGCTAGAAAGAACCTGCAAAAAAATAAACTAAACCCAAGACAGGAGGAGAATGAACAGAGCTTCAGCACACAGAGATGAGCTGCAGAAACATAAGTATGTTTAATAAACTACTTACACTGTCGCTTGTAACAGAATTACCTCTCTGATATTAGAATATTACTGCAATAAAGAATTTTCAAAGGGTAATAGTTCTGTTTCTTAAAAACATTACCCGTGTCATTATTCAAATAAAGTATCCGCATCTTACTACAGTATGCTTCTACTAATTTCAGCCTATTTGCCTGCTTTCAAAGCTGCAATCCTGCTGGTGATGTCAAGTCTGTGCACAGAACATAGAGCATACACGGCATATTTTAACTTGCTGCATCTCAGCCTCTTCTTGAAAGTCACATAAATGTGATTTCTGATCATGTTTCTGTTTGTATAAGTGAGGCAATCTTAGACAAATTTAGTGTAAATAGGAAATGGCCTTACTGCCTAATTAGCTATTCACTCCTGCACAGGACCTTGGCTAAGATTGTGATATTCTCCACTCTTCTTTTAAAACATTTATTTTTTCCTGAAGCAAGGTGTATATTAAATTTGTCACTTTCTGTACTTCTTTTTTTGGATACCCCAAGCTGAGCATAGCGAAATGTGTTTTTGCCAGTATACGGAGTTACTTGAACTTTATGTAAATGCGCACCAAGAGGATGCTTTCAGCTTAAAGAGGAATTCCAGTGAAAATAATGTAATAAAAAAAGTGCTTCATTTTTACAATAATTAAGTATAAATGATTTAGTCAGTGTTTACCCATTGTTAAATCTTTTAAATCCCTGATTTATATTCTGACATTTATCACATGGTGACATTTTTACTGTTGGCAGGTGATGTAGCTGCTGCTTGCCGTTTTGGCAGTTGGAAACAGCTGTAAAACAGCTATTTCCCACAATGCAACAGGGTTCACAGACAGGAAACTGCCAAGAGTACGTACTCAGAACTTCTTTGTGGGAGGGGTTTCACCACAATATCAGCCATACAGCGCCCCCTGATGGTCTGTTTGTGAAAAGGAATAGATTTCTCATGTAAAAGGGGGTATCAGCTACTGATTGGGATAAAGTTCAATTCTTGGTCGGAGTTTCTCTATAAGGAGTATCAGACAACCAAATAATCCAGAATATAAACTGATTAATAAAGTAGCTGATAATAGTTATAATTGAAATGGTTGTTCTGTTGATGCAGGTCCATTTATTAGCGTTGCTTGGATTTATGCAGCCAAGGCCATTCACTTTTCCACCTAGGCGATATTTTCCCAACTTGTAAATAAAATGCATTTTAAATCACCAGCAAACATGAAAATACTCAAAATAATTTTGATAGTAGTCTTTCATTGTCTTTTTAGTACCTTTTCAATTGCAAAATGCTAAAAAGTTATTTTAAATACCAGATGAAAAATTATCTCCTAGAAGAAAACTCAGGCGAAAAAATGAATTGCATATGGGCCAGGACTCCGAGATAAGCTGCACATGATACCCAGCTGTACTCCCCATGCTACCCAGGTAAAGAATTACTAGAAGTCTTTAAAAATCCCATAAGTGTTATTGTACTGACACTAGCATATTTTTCTTTGTTCACTTGTTATTATGTCTCAATAAAATTTTATTGACTTAAAAAAAAATCCCATAAGTACTGGCTCAGAATCAGAATATGAATGCTCGGATTCTCTGAAAGGTACGGTATGAATGTATCGCAACAGATATATGACAACTACCATTTATCATTTTTAAAAGAAATCCAAGTACCAATGCTGCCACTCTTCAGCAGTTTGTGGCTGTCATGCTCACCCTATGGATTCACAGTGTGTTTCCAAGAACATTTACAGAATTGGTGAAGGAGATGCAAATAATTCAGTGTTTATGCAAATTTTATCTCGGTTATGCAGCATTGGATTGGTCCATTTCCAAACTGCATTTTGCGAGCTCATTTGTAAACACAGGATGTTAACAATATGCCTGCTTTCATGAAAGCAGGAAGTAGAAACACTGCAGATTTACTGCAGGATTTGTGTCAGCTGTAATGCTTAGAGTGATTTGCCGTCTTAAACCAGAAGGAACTTGCAATAATTCAGCTTTAAGTGAACATCCGTTACCCACAATGCACCGCTACTGAATATGCAAATTATCTATGTCCCTGAATATGCATATTCAGTAGCAGTGCATTGTGGGTAACCACATATGTTCACTTAAAGCTGAATTATCGCCAGTGCCTTCTGTTTTAGGAAGCCAAATCACTCTAAGCATTGCTTTTTAGTAGGAGGGCTTTTCGATTCCATATACCTTCCTAGTGGTTTTTGGTCAGCCCGAACTGCTTGGTTACTCTATCAGCTGTAACAAAGAAATGTTATTCTTTACATTTTATTTTGCGGTCGCTTATCTTTTAGAGCAGAGAGGAAGAGTTCAGGTCCGCTTTAATATTATGATCCCAAAGATCTCAGTATTTTCAAACAGACTTTAATAGAACTGACCATCCAGACACACGAGTTAAAGTATCTGGCAGGCTCAAAATCGTATGATCAGTCTGGTGATGAGCTATATCTCTAGCAGAGCTTTCTACTGGATGTAGTGACAGGTTTTTCAGGACTTTGCTGCTCAGGTGCACAACTCCTTCTCTGAATGCCTCCAAATGCTGGCGACTTAAGGGATGAATAGAATCTGCAGTGTCAGAAAAAGCCTGCAGACATTTCCGCTAAATGAGATACAAATGCTTGTGTATTTTTAGCTCTTCTTAATTCCAGTGTGATACGGCAATCAAATTTCTGGTTCAGACACAAAAGGCAGACAATTTTGGAATGAAATGCAGCAAAGCACATTTGCGGCTCTTATATACTCCCATCAGCTTTCACGGATAAAACTGAAATTATTAACAGCTGAATTAGACAGTGCAGATTTTCCATTTAAAGTGCACCTGCCACATTCACCTAAGAGCAGGAACCATTCTGGAGAGCGCGGCTCCTCTCATCATTTTATTAGCGGCTACAGACATCTCAGGCGTGAAAATTGGATAAAACCATGAAACCGTCTGCATGGAATTTAAGGGACACCTGTGCTTAGAATCCCGCACAGGCTGCCACCACCAGGCTCTCTTGCAGAAAGCGTGAACTGCCTGATTGTCATGCTGATCCAATGGCTTCGTTATTTGAAGCCGCTCACCTGAAAAGAGAATAAAGGCCACATATTCTGGCCTCATATGCCTCATCCTTGTTCAGGGTAGAGATTCAAAGTACTGAAGCCACAGGCAATCAGCAATCAGTAGGGTAGCTGTCCACTTATTAATTTTTGTATGTGAAGCCCTGCTAAACTATTTGGCTGCTGTAGTGTCTGAATAACACCAGAAACAAGCACGCAGCTAATCTTGAAGGATCTTAGAATAATTTCAGAAAAACCTGATCTGCATGCTTGTTCAGGGTCTATGGCCAAAAGTATTAGAGGCAGAGGATCAGCCGTATATCCAGGCCACTGGTATTGCTTAAAAGGAAATAAATATGGCAGCCTCCATATCCCTCATTACAGATGTCTTTTTAAGGACAACTGAACCATGAGGTATATTGAGGCTTCCCTATTTATTTGCTTTTAAACAATACAAGTTGCCTGGCAGCCCTGATCTATTTGACTGCAGTAGTGTCTGAATCACTCCAGAAACAGGCATGCTGCTAATCTTGTCAGATCTGACAATGTCAAACACCTAATTTGCTGCATGCTTGTTCAGGGTCTATGGTTAAAAGTATTAGAGGCAGAGGATAAGCAGCGTAGCCAGGCAACTGGTATTGCTTAAAAGAAAATAAATATGGAAGCCTCCATATCCCTTTAAAGAACAACTGAACTGAGAGGTATACTGAGGTTACCATATTTATTTCCTTTTAAACAATACCAGTTGCCTGACAGCCCCTGATCTATTTGGCTGCAGTAGTGTCTGAATCGCACCAGAAACAAGAATGCAGCTAAACTTGTCAGATCTGACGATGTCAGAAACACCTGATCTGCTGCATGCTTGTTCAGGGGCTGTGGCTAAAAAGTATTATAGGCAGGGGATCATCAGGACTGCCAAGCAACTGGAATTACTTAAAAGGAATTAAATATGGCAGCCTCCATATCCCTCTCACTTCAGTTGTCTTTTAAGCTGAGCATTTTTAACAAATGAGTTGAGTTTGTCACAGTAAACTGATCGAGCTCTTCCTACTGCCCACAGAGACCATTCTTTCAATGCAGGAAGTAGCAGCCAGGGTCAGATCAACTAACCCAAGATTCCAAACGATTTCTAGAGACAGTTACTAATATAGTCATACAAGTGACTATTTCTTATAATTCTGTAAGAACCTTTGATTCTGTGGGGATTACTACTAGATTGAATTCTGATAAGCCCCACCCCCTACCCTAATTTTTACTTTTATTGGAGCTAACATGACCATGAGCAAAATAGCATTGAAATAGATGGACATTCCCTCCACAAGAAAACCATCTGCTCATACTAATAGCAAATGTACATATTCATTACGTCATAACTGAGTGGAGCTTAAATACACTACCATTAAATACAGACTTCTGTCCTTGAGTGTCATCATTAAAAGTAAACAACAGAAATGTTTTTTGCACATGCATCTCTGTTTGATATGGTTACATAGATTAGATATATACTTCTTCCTCAGATTCTGGATCTTTTCTTGAGACCATATTATATTTTGCACATGCATTTTCAAAACTTGTATACATAGTAAGAAATAGAAAAAAGCATGAACAACTTTAGGAATAAAAAAAGGCAAGTTAGAAGTGTAAAAAAGAAGAAAAAAAATAATACTGGTCATTTCAAATAGAAAAGGAAATCCAGTAAAATCAACACAATTGGAGACATTTATCAATACATTTGCCATATTTTGAAGTGGATTATATTGCGATTTTTGTGGAAAACGATTGATTACAACTGATTTAAATTTCGACCAATTTGGTATGCACTAATCAAAGGTGAGTATTAAGGTAAGTTTGAGAACCCCTCCTCCCAAATATATAATTGATAAAACTTGATTTAAAACAGAGATAAGTGCAGACAGAGGAACCGATTATAGAAAGTGGTCTTGGACACTTCCATTGCACTGCAGTCTGCTCTGTGACCAAAAAGGGTTTTATCACAAACTAGAGCTTTCATAAATATTATAAATCAAAATAGATGAAAAATCCTACTATGCGATATGACATTTACATTTGATAGGATTCTCTGTTTGTAGAAAGAAGGATGTGGTTGATGCATTTATTACGGTATATGTACAAAAAGAATTTAAAAAACGAAAAGAAAAAAGGGAATTGGGTTTTCAAGAAATTAGAATCAATGAAAATGGAAAAAGGCTCATTAATATAATTAGAATTTGAAAGAGTGATGTTTATTCATTTCTAATATCTATATAGGGTCAGTCGTCTATGTTGATAAAAGAAAACACCTCAAGATCATCGTTCGCATACATTTTGCCCTCAGTGACATTCCTCTTAAAATACAGTGCAAGCCAAAATGAAGCCAAACTACCCAGAGGAGCTTTGGAAAGTTCATAGTTCATGGCAAGAAGATAGGAGAATCACCACACACATACTGTTGCTGTAGGCTGACAGATCACTTGCTAGAAGCTGTGTGTCTGATTACTCTGAAACACTGCAAGTCAACTGACACACCATTTATTATTTTTTTTCCTCCTGAATAGTGATAAAAAGGTATAGGTTTAAAAGATACCAGAGACGGTTCAGTACTTCAGGAATTTACTTTATGGATGACTTATCTCAAGTAAGCAGCTAGCTGAAAATGGTAAATGACTTTTACAGAGGGTAAAAGTGACCCCAGGAAGAACCTGAATGCAACACATCTGCTATCTTAGGATATCTTCATTTGTCTAATTAATTGAAGCCATGTGGACATTATGAATATGTCATCTAGTTCAATACTCAGTATAGCTGTGAACTACTTGTAGGAAAGATGAGCTGCACAGTTGTGGGATAAAAGCAGAGCTTAGCTCATTGGATGCAACCTTTTTATTTTACAGGCATCCGTCATGCAGTATTCTGAACATCCAGTTCCATAAGAGACTGTACAGAAAGGTTTCCATTAGACCTAGAATAACTTTTTTCACACAATTGTGGAAGTATTTTTTTACTAGTAATACTAATAATATAACCATTACCGAATAATGTATAATGTACAAAAAATGGAAACTAATAAAAGTGTCCGTTATAAATACAAAACATTTCTAAATAGGCATGGAATTCTTACATGAACCCTTTTTACATGTAACATGTTTAGAGTAACTTTATTAAAGTATAATGGAGTTAATCAAATAATAATAAACTCATTTAATACATTAACTACGACCATATTTGTCATATTATATTCTTAAGAAAAAAATAAATGTACATTAAAGTAACAGCTTAAAAGTAGAAACTACTATTACAGCTGTGTTACTATAAACATTAAAGAATATGAGAAATGTGGGTGATTTAATATACAAAACATGTTAATATGTTAATATTGTTACTAAGATAGCTGTATAATAATATGGTTTTTTTATTGTTGTGTAATTTGGAATATCCTATGTAATATTTCTACACCTGCCCAGTTTCCTATTTTACCTTCTAAAAGTTTTTTCTTTGTATTTTAAACACTTTTTTTTAATTATGCAGCATATTCCAAAAATATCCTTTATCTGCAAATGAATTTGTCTTATTATTAGTGGAAGAGGAGACTGAACTGCACATAGGAGAATACACAAACCATCCATGGCTGTGTCCTAATCGCTGTAGGCAGGATGGAATGGAGGGTTAATTGTAGGGAGGGTTTGATGAAGTCCAGCTGTGGGAGATTCCTTAACCCTCACATATCAAGGAATAGACAGCTGTACAATATACACCCATATATCTTTCCAGGAATCCAAAAATTACTGATTTTTTTATTATGTTTATTATAACTACTCTAGACTGAGTCGAACTCAAGCTAACTGAAACGCGTACATAAAATATATATAGGTATTAAAACAATTCCACTCTGCATTCCCAAACAAGAAAATGGAATGTCATCACAACTGCTTGAAAAAATTACATTTTTCATCTCTTTATTATGAAACTATACTGTAATTCATTCCAAAGGATTCCTCATTTCTCTCATGTTTCAAGCAAGCACAACTGAAAATTGTAGTTTCCACAGCAAATATCACAGAACTTTCTGTATTATTAGTGACATGGTCCAACCAACCAGAATAGTATGTGTTATTCTACTGTTCATGCTTCTGTTTTTCTTTGTAATTATAGATAAGAAAACAATGCAATTTTAGATGACTATTATTACCGTATGTTATGTGAAAGGATTACTAATGGCAAAGTGGGCATTCTAATCACTGATAAACCTATCCTGTGGTACAGTGAACCAGGTTACCGCAATTGATTTTTTTTTATATCAAGCCAATTTTCTATTTTATGATGTAAAGTATTCCAGGTTTTCCTAACACAACACCCCCCCCCCCCAGTCTGCCAACCCTCATCCCAGCAGACAGATGCTGCAGCCACTGACACAGGTACTATTCCCTTCAGCTGAAGGTAATAAACGATTAGCTACAGCGCTGTGGTATAAAGTTCATGTTATTCTTTTCTGTCCTACACCCAGAAAAAAATGTCTTGAGAATTAATGCAACTATATCAGGATCTGAAATTAACTTTCGGTAGCTACAAGCAATAAACTGCTGGCGGGTGGAAAACCTATTATAACTATGCTGGCATCTGATTGCTGGGGGACAGTTAACGCCAGCACATAACATTTCCTATGATGAAATGTTGGATAGAACATAATCTGCCCCCTTATTGATTAATCAGTAATTTACTTATGAACTGATAAGGCATAACAGGCTATGCCAGCTCCACTTAAATGACAGATCTATTACTGAAAGGTCAGCCCGAGACTCACACTGTCCTAGCTGAAATGCAGAAATACTTTCAAGGATGCTGGGGGCAAGAATAATAAATGAAGAAGAATAAAAAGAAAGTGAATGTATTTGGCGTAAAGACTTTCACAATTTGCTCAACTATAACACAGATGTAGATTTTTTTTCAGTAATATGAAAAGTACAATGCTAAAACCAGATTTACGTGTTTATTTTTTTCTTTTAAACTTAGCAGTTCAAATCTCCCTAGAATAGGATGGCAGCAATATAGAGGCTTACCCCACAGCTTTCCCTCGCCTAAGTGGTCTACTTTTACCACTTGGATCACACTGATTGCTTTCCATATTGTAGCATTATCTGTGTAATTTGTCCACTGCTAAGGACTCTGCACAACAAAGGGGTATTTCACATTGAAACAATTAAGAGTTCCAACTTGACCATTTCCTTGCTGGTGGAACTTGCAGTGTGCTCAGAATAGAATACACGTCCAGTGTCTCCAGCAGTGAAAAGGTCCATGAAATCCAGCAGGCTGAGCCTGATACAACTGCACTGGGCATCAAGTACAGGCCTGACAGATTACTGTAGTTTATGCTAAAAGCCTGTCTCTTTCAATCTACCGTTTTGCATAAATGTCTTAATCACGACTTAAAAAAAAAAAAAAAAAAAAAGGATCCCAATTACACATCTTCAAGCTCTGCTTGCTTATATCAGGGCACATTTCCTTTCTTTATTGACTTTGTTACAGTTAAAGTCTTTCTTTTCAATATGTGAACACATTAAAAAAAAGTCTTACTTTGAATGAATAACTTCAACAAGATCTCCTATAGGGGATATGGATCTCAAATTGTGTATACAAAGAAAATAATAGAATAGAATAGAATATTGTACACGCACGCACGCGCACGCACGCACGCACGCACGCACGCACGCACGCACGCACACACACACACACACACACACACCGAACACACACACACACCGAACACACACACACACACACACACACCGAACACACACACACACACAGAGTACACACACACACACACACACACACACACACACACACACACACACACACACACACACACACACACACACACACACCACACCACACCACACACACTTCTACATCGAGTACTATGAGATAAAAACTTTAGCTTTTAATGTTCACAGTAAGATCAATGCACTGCTCCAGAGGTTGAGACAAGGAGTTAAATCTATGCTGCTTAGTAATTAGAAGTTTAATTTATATTTGGGTCCTTAATAAGAAACGCAGGCCTACATTTAAGAAAACGATGTCATGGTACAGGATGATGCAAGTACCGGTAAGTGTATGTGTATAACACAAACATACTAAAAAATCACTAATGAAGTTTTGAATCAGGATGATACCATTTATTGGCTAACTTAAAAAATAGAGTAAGCTTTCGGCTAATCTCTTTGTGTTGCCTGTATGGTAATTGTATGGTCACATGTGCTCCCAGATTTAGCCATAGTGTCACTGGGTCACAGCACAGTCTTCTAATCTGTCCTGGGCATGAACCTCTTGCTGTAGCCTACAACAAACTTCAACCATTATGCTGCATGCAAATCTTTAGATATCAAGCAAAAGGTGTGAAGGGTTGTAGGGCATATAAGTTGTCCCCGCATCTTTAAACTTGATTGATCAAACCATGGAGTTTGGCTCCAAGCCATGATCTTGTTTTGTCTGATTGCTTCTTAATATTATCATCTTGTCAATATTCTTGTTTTGTATAGTGTAACTAAACACTTATTATGCCAACGATGCTCTACAGACCATATAAAGTCTGACAATTTCTGCTGCTGTTTGGCCCTAATGCAATGTAGCTATAGGATCAAGCATGATGGTGAATGCCGGAAAACTGCTGAACAAATGCCATGTAACTAAAAGGCGTTTGCCACCCCTGAAACACTGCTTGCAGCACATTTGATACAGTGTGGTACACAAATGCCTCTACTGAATGCTTAAGTCTCCCCACAGTCCCACTGAGTTCCATGGCACTGATTTTTCGGCAGTAAACCAACAGTTTTTTTTTGTTTTTTTACCGGAAAAAAAGAAAACCCAGAAAGAGTGCCAAGATGCCTGTGTGAATGAGCCCTTATAGAGAGACTGCCAGGAACCTGACTGCAGCCAAATATTCTGCATAATTAGAGACGTAGCTGAAAAAGTTTAGGAAACAGCGATTTAAACACAAAGTGCAGTAACCCGTAGCAACAACATCTCCCTTCCATCAGATGAATGCAGTAACAGCTGCTGGGGTTGTTTTCCTTATTACACACATAACACACATATTTTAACTCACACTTTAGTCTTTGTATGAATAGTACATACTATTACTATATAAATCATATGGGCAGCACGGTGGCGTAGTGATTATCACTCCCAGCCAAGGCACTATCTGCATGGAGTTTGTATGTCCCCGCCTCCCCTCCTGTGTCTGTGTGAGTTTCCTCCGGGTATGTCAGTTTCCTCCCACATCCCAAAACATACAGATAAGTTAATTGGCATCCCCCTAAAAATTGGCCCGAGACTACAATACATACATAACGGTACAGAGACATATTGTAGGGATTCGATTGTGAGCCCTCTGAGGGACAGTTAAGTCACAAGGCAATATACTATGTACAGCGCTGCAGAAGATGTTGGCACTATATAAATACGAAATAATAATGATGTATAGCAATTTCACTTTTCTTTACAGCCAAAGCTACCCCATTTAGCATTCTGTTTGTGTATTCTTTTTATTTACAGGAAGTCAAATATCTTCTGACCAGGTGACGATAATACAGAAACGATGACAACACACAAATATACAATACGAGCATTAAACGCACAAGAACGTATATCAATATGTCCATTTTCCCCACAACTCCTGGAGTCTTGGCTGATCTTCATTTGACCTGTGGTTAGGAAAATCTCTCCAACTCTCTAATTCCTACTCTTACTTCCTATCTAAAGATGTTCAGCCCACATGCTGGCTGGAAGCACTGCTGGCACAGAATATAAGCCTCGTCCTCCTGGCTTTGATGGAAATGACATTTCTAGTGCATGAAACATGACTCGGACTCTCTGGTCTAGTTACACTCGCTGCTCCAGAGGTGACACAAGCCATTCACTAGGAAATTAACACTGGCTGCCTCATTAGTGCAACACTGCACTCTCTCATTTCTATAAATTATAAGTGTGGATATATTTTAATAAAAGAATAACACAAACCTGGAAATCTTTACTGAACATGCATGTGGGAAGCTGGAACAGAGGAGGAGCAGTGCCCCCTAGTGTCAGAAGGAAGAGCAGGATGCTTTCTGTAACTGTACTGTAAATGGATTTCTACCTAAAAATGATGATAATGCATATAAGCATACACTGCAAAAATGAATAATCTGATCTAAGGGACCTCGGCTACTGAATGAAAGCATGCTGGATAATATAGTTCCTCTGCATATAGATGGCTGCAATTTGGACAACTCTACTGATGTTTATATTTATTATATAGAAACAGGAACTGCATGGTTTTCTGCATATCTTTCTTTATTATAAACTACTTAATTACAAGCTATGCCAAAAAGGTTGTCATTTAAAAGGGCCGTGTTCAGTGGACTTGAACTCAGAAATTCCTCTAGGCTCTAAAAGATAAGCAACAGCATAATAACCTTTAAAGAAAAGCATTACTTTGTTACATTTGATACAACTCCTGCAATAAATTTGCAGTGTGTCTACTTCTTGCTTTCATAGGATCAGACATATTAACATCCGGTTTACCAATTAGCTTCTCTGCCGTGGCTGTCGGGTGACACTGGTGAGAGATCAAATTACAACGTGTGATTCGCCACAGATGAGGGGGGAATTAGAGAGGCTAAACTCTCTAAATACATACAGGGTGCATTTCTCTGTTTTCCTTCTGTCCTTACAAGAGTTCAGGTCCACTTTAAAAAGCAAAACACCTATCTTTAATAACATATCACAAAAGTAACCATTCCCATCCATGATCGCCAGCTGCATACCTTTTCCAAGGAAAGCAGACAAACCTATTTACTGAATCACTGACCTGAAAATTACATGTGCCATCCTGCAATGGCTGCTTCTATGATAACCTAGTCACATGGATATTGTGCTTCCTGACGGGGCACTGTTAAAGTGAACCTGTGATGACGCAAACATGATAACTGCCATTGCAGACAGGAAGCTAGTTGTGCGGTTCTCATGTTCATCCCCAGACATCACTATTTGGTGAGTTAATAACAGGCATACAGCAAGTCACTAACTTGTGACACCACAGAATGGGCATGAAAATCCAGTTAGTGGGCAATGACCGCAACCAAGTTGCTATCATTACACGTCACTATAAACCAAAAGCACCGGGGTGTAAATATTAATACACGGGAGCATTAAGGCCACATTCTTTATGTGAATTTAATTGATTATTTAAATTAATTATGCATGAAAAGAGGTTTTGTAAAAAAAAAAAAAAAAAAAAAAGGCTTTAATTGTGGGGGTAAAAAAAGGAAAATATTTGCATAAATTTGCATATTACTGATGATATCACTGCTCACACCCAGCCAGTCTAAACCACTTTTCAGTGTGGAAAGTGTGGAATGCACAGGCTGAGAATAAAGCTATTGTGTTAAATGAAACCCCGCCTCCCAGCTGACTCAGCCTATCAGGGAGCTTGGCCTCAGACTAACTGAGGAACAGTGGAGGAGGAAAGAGCAGAATATATAGAATGGAAACTCAAACTTTCACCCAAGCCTACCCTACAAAATGTAAACACTCTCCAGCCACAACCAATCTATTAATAACACTAACTTATTCTAATACTTTAGTTGTTAAGCCTAACCTGCTTCTAAACTGATCTGAAACCTAACACTACTCCCTTTTATAGCCTACTCTTTCTATGCAAGCCACCCTTGTTCTAACAAAAACTGCTTTAGCAACAGTTTTACACCCAGTTAAACCAACTCCCCTACATCGCAGTAAATGTACATTCTTATAGCATATTCCACATGCTGGTAGATCATTAAGAGTGACCTAATTCTGTATTACCTGCATGCTTCATCACCCACTCACTGTGTGTTCCAAAACTAGCCAGTGTGGTCTCCAACATTATGATCACTGCAAATAGCAAATCATTGTGGGTGATCAAAGGAAAACAAATTCCAGGAACAAATCTTCCCTGGTCAATTAGATCACAACACTAAGCATGAGACCCTCCCATAATCTGTCTATATAACAGTCTACGATACTGGTGCAAGCAATAAACATACAGGACCAAAAATGCAACCTCTGTACATGAGCGCTACTAACGGAAGCTTCATAGGAGGGACTTTCAACAGTAAGTCCCTCCCAAGGGTTGGATCTATGGATGAGCAGCTGGGAGTGTGGCATAATGACATCACACCAGACACCATACTTCCTGTATGGACTCCCTATAAAGTACCATTTGGGCAGAGATGCTCAGGCTTTGTGCACTATAGCACTATTTATCATTTATCACTGTGGGCACAGTAACATAGATTACATAGTATATATTATAGAAGGACATGGCACTTGGTGATTGGTACATTATTACCATTTTAAGTGGGCTTAAAAAATAAGCGCATAAACTAAAACTATGATAAATAGTGCACTGTACTTGCATTACTGATTTTAGTGAAAAAATAAAACCATTCCACTACTTTTGTTTACATTACAGAATGACTCATCATTATTAGCCCATACTCTCAAGCGGAGTGTGTGCAAAAGGGCTGATAATATCTGCACAGGCATGATAAGGAACGGAGAGTAAGTACTTACAAAGAGGTCAGATTAACAGAAATAGTTATAGACTGCATTAAGTACATCAGTACAAACAGCAGCATATGCTAGTACATACTGGGGTTGACTTGGCAGTATCTCTAGCGGGGGCAAAATCACAAGCACATTGCATTAATAATAAGGGGCATCATTTTAAGACTTTTTAAGCTCACTTAAAAAAACACTAGCACTTTAAGGTGAGAACAATAAAAAGGTGTTAATACATGTAGTTTAGACTTACAACGTATTTTATAGTGGCATTACAATATTTTGTTGAATTCATTTGTTTCTAACATTTTCTGCGACTGTTTGTGTGTCCCTAGTAATGTTTTGTGAGCAGAAGGGGCGATATATTTAATGTTGCAATCAACAGGTCTCAAACAAAGTCCCCGGACTTGGTGACTAATCCCCAAATTGGGAGCATTTTATAATTTCAGTATGCATTGAAATTACCGGGAAGCCTTTTTATTTTTAAATACTTTTAAAGCTTGATAGTCAAACCAGTGAACAAATATGAATTTTTCATTTGTGATCCTTAACATTTGTGTTATTAAAAATAACATTTTTTTGAAAAACACCAAACCTAAAATGCTAGAAACAAAAATGAAAAAAACAAAAAAAAAATCACTACAGATTCCATTTAAGCTCTTCTGAACTGTAAAAATGACAGCTGGAATAGGACAATTTGCTGAGGGCATCTTCCCCACTTCTACATACAGCTAAATGATCTCCCGACACGGAAAGACAAAATCAGCCTATTATGGTTGCAGCTGAAATATGGACTGATTACCCTGAATTGAAATCCAAATGCTCTGATAAGGAGCCATCTAACATTTGAAGACCAAATGCACGATTTTAAAGAATACAATTTCGACTACAAGTATAGACAGTATTAAAAAAAAAAAAAAAAAATAATAGATGAAAAAAAAAATCACAATCAAACTAAAATGAGCAGAAAAATAAAATTAAAACATAGCAAAGCAAGAGTAAATACGTTTTGACTAGGCAGCATAGTGAGACCTCAGGTGCTGTAAGAACCTGCAGAGCCCCTCACTGTGAAGATGTCTAATACAACTAGTGACTACTCAATGTAAGGCAGCATGGGCTGAATGACTAAATTGGAATGTCTGGGGCCCAGTCAGGAGGTTTCTGAAACACCGTGGATCATAATACTACGTAATGGTAGGTTTTACACAAAGCTTTTCTATTTTTTTCCCCATACCGGACCCATTATTTTTAACCCCTCCCTTTCTAAAAGTGGTAGTAATGGACTGCAACATGCTGCTTTGAAGCCCCGCTGAATGTGAAATAATACAGGTGCTGCCTTTCAGAGATTAAAGTCACCTTTTGTTCTTGTTTTCAGCATTGCAACTTGGAAATGGTAGTTTATATAAATGTAGCAGAGGAATGCGATACACATGAAGGAATCCAAACTATCAACAGTGTAAAGTAGATCAAAAAAGAAGTTATGCAGCAATACAGGTTCAAAATATATTTCATCAGACAATATGCCAAACCGTATGTGTGTGTTTGTATTAGATTCATTTACATGTGTGTAATATATATACGTGAATATAGGTGTATGTATGTGTAGGTAATATGGATACACATTTTGCATTCAAATTTTGTGTTTAGAAAAACGTATTTATTGAATTTATTATCAACTTATAAACTGTTTTTTATACCCGACTTTTATTAAGCTTCTGTTTTCCTGCTTGTGTAATTGGGCTCCTGATTTCATGAACATTTTCTCTGAATGTGAAATACAATTTTACTCACTGTCTGTATAGGTTTACTGTACTAGACTGTAAGAAGGTCATTGCACATCTAAAAGGTGTGCGGAGAGCAAGTGTTTATCTTACTACTAACTTTTGTAGGACTATAGCAGGCAGACCCCTCCAGCTAATACTCTGTGCCCGAAACTTCTTGGGAAATTCTGGTCACTACTTTCCACATTGAACCAGGGAAAAATGAATAATTATTGTTATTTTTGTAGCGCTATCATCTCCCACAGTGCTTTACAAAGTGTGGCACGGATAATAGTGTGTAAGAATACAATAACAGATCATACCTATCACAACAGGAATGTCCAACAGGTATATGAAGACATACACAAATGATGCAAAGTCTAACAATAACATTCATCAATGCAAGTATTTGCTCATGTACAACTACTAAAGCAAAAAACACGAAGCTGCAATTCCGATTTGTAATAGATGCTAGCAACACAAGAAGAAAAATGCAGAAAAAATGCAGCAAGCAGGACTTTTTTTTTAATCACATGAAAAATCAGAATTGCATGTAAAATTGCATCAAAAATTGAATTGCATGTAGTGTAAGAGTCCTAATAGGGGGAGGGCTCTGCCCTTACAAGCTTACAGCCTACCATAAACCTTGCTAAAATCCTCAAAGCAAAAAAACAAAACAAAAACTAAAGGATTGTATTTGAAGTAAAGGCGGCCCAAATTACATGCAGATATACAATTGTGAGAATGAAAATGTCAAATAAATTATTCCTACAATTGATGAACAACGTATGTTCTTGGTAAACAGATGCTTGTGATAAACTGAAACATTAGTATTTGTGTTTAACTGAAAGATATGACTTTTTAATTTAACATTGCTTAACCTATACCTGCACCGCATTTTTGAGACTTCTCCCCTCCCCCCCCTTTTTGCACATCAATTGCACTTTTTTGTAACAGCACAATTTCATGCAATTTTTTGCACTTAGTTTTTATTTACACACGTTTTAATTGTTCAGGATTCCTGTGTACTGTGTACACTGCCTCTTAGGATAGGGAAATTACTACATTTACCCCACTCTATTCATATTTAATTATATACTGTAATATGCACTAGCACTTTAGACCACATCACACTTGCTAGTTATTAGTTGGCTTCCTGCTGTCTGGCCACTTGTACTTTTTTTTTTTTAATAATACATATCCAGTGGGTGGCTTTAAAGATTTGTGCAATATTGTTTAGAAAAATGTTTATTGTTGCGTACCAAATGTTGTACATATAAAATATCAGAGAATTCAGTGAAATATTCATAAATCGTCATTTTTGCCCATTAGATACTGTCCTGCTGAACAGTGGCGCACTCTCACCCGCGTAAACCAAATGAAATAGAATAAAAAAACAAAAACCAAACATCACAATTCACTTCATTACGCCAAACTTAGAAGGTACAAAAAAAGACAGTTACAGTAGCAATGGTAGGCCCCCCATTTCCAAAACGTGTTAAAGTACACACTCATATAGTTAATTTCTCTATAATCAAGCACTTCCTCCCATATTGTGTAAATGTGTTTGACAAATCCAAACTAGCATAATACATTTTAGAAAGCATCTATCCTCCCTTTAACACACTTTATGGAGAGAGAACTAGACTTCCATTGTCCAGCAGTCGACTATGAAGCCCCAATCAACAAAAATCTATACTATTTTGTGGAAGGCACTAGGGACATGGGGGCCAGAAAGCCTGCTGCACACGGAGAGAAATATGAAAGGGGAAAATCTGTGACAGCATATCTAACATTCTGTCCAGAAATGTTGTGCCACCTTACAGGACCAGAAGACATTGAGCCACGCCCCTTCCTTTCAACCACCTCTGAGATGGGCTGACTGAGGGGAAAATCTTATGAAACTGGGAAGGAGTGTATTAGCACCTTAGCATTTGTTTCGCAGGGATATCTTTCAGATTGTTAGATCCAGTCACTACATCCACATTAATATTATTGATTTATAAAGCACCAACATATTTTATGGCGCTGTACAAAGTAAGAAACAAACATGGGGTACATAATAATACAGACAATGGTGTACGCCAATATACAAGATACATAATTCGTAACAAAATACAAAAATGATAACAAATTTAGAATACAAAATATAGAATTAGTAATGACAGTGATAAAAGTAACATGATGAGTAAAATGTATAATGATTTCCAAGACACAAAAGGGGAGAGAGCCCTGTCCTTGCGAGCTTACAATCTAAAGGGAATGGGGGGAAACAAGAGTAGGGGTAGTATATGATAAAATATATAGAGGTATATATATATATATATATATATATATATATATATATATATAAATATATAGTGTTTTAAGATAGCTAGTAGGAGTGCAATTTGGTCTTAGGACAAAGGGAAGTGGCCTAAGGTAGCGCATATGCTTGTCGGAACAAATTAGTTTTTAAAGAGCGTTTAAAGAGACACTGTAACATCAAAAATATCCCCTGGGGGTACTCACCTTGGGTGGGGAAAGCCTCGGGATCCTAATGAGGCTTCCCACGACGTCCTCCGTCACACGGGGGTCTCGCTGCAGCCCTCTGAACAGCCGGTGACAGACCCGACTGTCAATTCAATATTTACCTTTGCTGGCTCCAGCGGGGGCGCTGTGGCTGCTTTTGGCTCCGAAGCAGACGGAAATACCCGATCTCTGTCGGGTCCGCTCTACTGCGCAGGCGCCGGAGAGTTGCGCCTGCGCAGTAGAGCAGACCCGACGGCGATCGGGTATTTCCGCCTACTTCGGAGCAGACAGCCGTCAGAGAGCCTGCGCAGGAGCCGGGAAGGTAAATATTGACGTCCCCGCTGTACAGAGGGCTGCAGCGAGACCCCTGAGGGACGAAGGACGGCATGGGAAGCCTCATTAGGAACCTGAGGCTTCCCCCACCCGAGGTGAGTACCCCCAGGGGACGTTTTGACGTTACAGATTCTCTTTAAATATCACAAAGGTTGGCGAATGACGGATGTGTTGTGGGTGGGGATTCCAGAGAAGGGGTGAAGCGCGTGCAAAATCTTGTAAACGTGAATGTGAGGAGGTGTTTCTAGAGGAGGACAACAGAAGATCATGTGCAGATGTGAGATTGCAATAGGGTTTGTATCTGGAAATTAGTGAGGATATGTACCGGGGAGAGAGATTGTGGAGAGCTTTGTAAGTTATGGTTAGGAGTTTGAACTGGATCCTCTGGTTAATTGGCAGCCAGTGAAGAGCTTGACAGAGAGTTCCTGTATATTGCAGACCAGGATTTAGAACTGATAGGGACTTTCCTCTCCCCAGCTTTCACGTAAAAACTCCTGCAGCGGGATTTGCCTGATAAACCGAAATTGGTTAAAAATTAATAAGTTGCTGGCCCTGCCAAAAACGCTCAGGCTGGGAACACACTAGGCAGTGTGTGAAACGTAGCGTTTTGCTGCATATGTGCTTTTATATGCTTTTTTTATGCGTTTGTGTTTTTTCCTGCACATACGTTTTACTTGCATTTTAATGCGTTTGCGATTCGCAACTATAATTCACATATGCGTTTTGCATGCTTTTTTATGCCTTTTATGCAAATCACTAGGAAGTCAACAGGAAGCAGAAATACATAATAAAACTTTTGTTTTTAAAACCCATGCAAAATGCATGCAAAACGCACTAAAACACAATACCTCTGCATCACCATTGACTAAAAAAAATAATCAGGTGAACATTTAAGGTTCCTCATAAATAAAATTGTAACAGGCGATCTTTTACTAGTAGTTGTTTATTTTAATGCTAATATATTTTTTACTGTTTTTATCCTTTTGGGGACGTCTCTTTAATAAACCATTATTAACTTGATTTTTAAATGGATAAGCTTTTTTTTAAATAATTTTTTAATTTTATACAATTGATCCCTCTTGCAACAAGTCTGGAAAGCAATGGCCTACCAACAGAATGTCTAAAAGTGATCTTAATGGGAGCAGGAGTAAGATAAGGATACATTCTCCTTTGGCTGATGTAAGGGGGTCACAAACTTTAAAATTTGCCACAATCTACCCTATTATCCCTCCTACCCTCTCCATTGAACAGTGCCTGCCAGCTCAGCTACAGCTGCACAACATGTCTGTACATCAATTGCTCCTGCAGTGTCATCCAAACAATCAATCAATGATCATTTTGGTGACACGAATTGTGCATGTGTAGACACTTAACCTCCCCAGCGTTCAATTACCCCAGGATTTCTGTGCAAACAGTGAAAAAATTTATTTTTAAAACTTTTTTTTTTCCTGTAACTTGCCAAAATGTGTCAAGCAAGGGTCTAGTATACAGTGCAGGAGAGTATTGATGTGTATGCATGTTTATACTGTTCACAGCATGTTTTTTTGAACTGACATTTCTGTCCATACCGCTAGGGAGGTTAAGGGCTCTTTCACAGTGCAGCGTTAAAGTCGCACGTTATAGAATACTTTAACGCAGAGTAACGCACAGCAATGCAACGTCTGTGTGACATTCACAGTGCACACGTTGCGTTAATGTGTAACATGTAGCGTTATTATGTGCTGCATGCTGTGCGTTTAATAATGAATCTGCTGTGTTACTTGTGTTGCATATGCTCAGTAATGTTTTTTTTCCTTTTTTAAAATGTTCCGTATGCACCGTTTCCATTCCATAGTAAATACATTTTGTAACGTGCGACTTTAACGTCGAACTGTGAAAGTGTATATGTGCTGCGTTAGGGCTGCGTTGTGCGACCTTAACGTCGCATCAAATGCAACGTCCTACTGTGTAAGTAGCCCAAGTCAGATAAATACAATTTTTTTTAACAACATTTAATACATAAACTTGAAAAAACATAATATTGTCAGTGTTTTGAGGCTTTAAATGAGGAAGTAAACAAAAAACTAAAGCAACGCAACCTCCTCTTCCCCCCTACACACACACATACTATTACGGTGAACATAGGGCTAACACATGCAAAACAATAATTCCAGTTAATTTAATTTACATCTCAAAAAAGAAATGTAAAAAGCCTCGGATCCTGAGGGAAGATATATTGCTATCCATCGCTCAAAGCAATCCTGCAGGCAGTTATATTATCAAACAACAGTTACCATAGAGATGTAAACTTATGGTTGTGGTAAACTTAGCCATGCCTCCTGCCTCGTCCCATTCTATGCAAATCATGACTGCATGGGTCACAATTTGCATATTAACCTGGAGGGTCTGCTGGTGTGTATTGCAGGCACAAAGTGATCTCAAATGTACGACACCTTATGGTGCCCACTCAAATGGAAGTGCTTCCTGATGCACGTTTTACCTCATATGGGTTCAGTTTGCGTTGGATGCAGACATTCATTAATATCTTTTTGAAATGGTCACAGTGCGTAGCGGTCTCTAAAGAAACACATGTATGTTAAGCCTCGACAAACACGCATTTGTTTTCCTACAGAGAGGAAAGCATGGACCAGAGTAAGAAGCTGAGACTGACTAGTCAAAATATCCCAGCATTCCGTAAATCGGGTCAGCTGTGCATGTCGGGTAATGCACAGTGTCACTCTAAAACAGCCACCTGATGTGATCATTCAATGGCTTTGCAATTACAGAAAAAAATAAATAAATAAATAAAAAGTATATGAAAAATGGCACTAGACAGGAGTGTACTCACTCCTATTTGCTCTCCAAATCGAGCCTCTGGCATTGCTGGTTAGGGGTTTCCAGAATTACAGGTGTGTCCCTGGGAGTGTGGGGGGGGGGGGGGGAAGGATTTAAGGTGGGACTGTTCCTGGATGACACTTATCTCTCTAATCCACATTCCTCCCTCCCAAATTTGGTTAAGTTAATTAACGATATTTGTGCTGTGTTTCAGGGTCAACAAATCTAAATCAGAAGCCTAGGTGTTTTGGCTGTCCAATGTGCAACAGAACTCACTGGCCTCCATGTTAAAATGTAAAATATATATCAAGGGTTTAAAATACCTTGGGGTTTTCCTTACACCCTCTATCACCCAAGCTGTATGCTGTCAATTATACTCCTATGTCGACTAAACTTTATAGCCTCCGGAGGGAATGGAATAGGTACGGTATTTCTCGAATTGGTAGAATAAATGCAGAGAAGAGGATGGCTTTACCCAAGATCCTAAATTCTTTCCCTCACTCCCCATTAGAATTTCAAGACCTAATTTCAAGAAACTACAGTCTCATTTCACAAGCTTTATCTGGACAGGCAAAACCCAGAGAATAAGCTACAGTTAAAGGGAACCTAAACCGAGAGGGATATGGATGTTTCCTTTTAAATAATACCAGTTACCTGGCAGTCCTGCTGATCTCTTTGGCTGCAGTAGTGGCTGAATCGCACACCTAAAACAAGCATGCAGCTAATCCAGTCTGACTTCAGTCAGAGCACCTGATCTGCATGCTTGTTGAGGGGCTGTGGCTAAAAGTATTAGAGACACAGGATCAGCAGGTGAGTCCGGCAACTGGTATTATTTTAAAAGGAAAAATCCATATCCTTCTCAATTTAGGTTCCCCATAAAGGGCCACTATCGCGGAAAAAAAATAGGCAGTTAAAATCTGACAGAACTGACAGGTTTTGGGCCAGTCCATCTCTTCATGGGGGATTTTCAGTGTGTTATTTGTTTTCAACAGCAGTTGCAAAGTCTAACTGACAAAATAGTGTGCAAGTGAGTAGGGAGGATGGCTGGTATCTTACTATTTTGGCAGTTAAATTGCTGTTCAGGAAATGCTGTTGAAAACAAAGAAAACCCAGAGAATCCCCTATGAGGAGATGGACTGGCCCAAAACCTGTCAGTTCTGTCAGATTTTAACTGCCTACTTTTTTTGCGATAGTGGTCTTTTAAGGACAAAACTATAAGCCCCCCAGGAATTATGGAACCTTTTCCTAAACTTCTTCCCAATGTTTGTAGCACTGATGAAGAGAAAAGGAAATCAGTCTGGAGCTCAGAAAGATATGATAAGGGGGAAGGCTACACTGCCATTTCTAGGAGATTCACAGTGTCAAGAACTGCAGTATTTTGCATCATTGCCAAGTACAAGGAGACAAAGTCTGTAAGAAACAAACCTGGCCATGAGCGCAAGATTTTTACAACTCTGGAGAGTAAAATAGAAATATCAGCAAGGAGCCCTGGACAACTGCCAAGATGATTGTTGCTAACCTGGCCTCTTCTGGAGTTGATGTTTCAAGGAACAAAGTTGTGAGGGCTCTTCATTGTGGTGGGCTTTAGGGCCATCATCTCAGAAGAACCCCTTTACTTAATGAGCGGCACATGACAGCCCGACTGAGGGCTTTGAAAGGTAAAGAGTTTTGGAAGTCTGTGCTTCGGTTTAATGAAACTAAACTGAAACTGTTTGGGCACATGGCTGTTGCTTATGTTTGGCCAGGAGAGGGAGAGGCCCTCAACCCAATAGTTAAACATGGTGGTGGAGCATCATGTTGGGGGGATGTTTTGAAGCCTCAGGCACAGGGAGCCTTGTTCTGGTGCATGGAATCTTAAAAAAAGAAAATTATGTTGACATTTTGAAGGAGAATATGCCGAAATCTGCTTATAGTCTAGGCTTAGGCCGTCGCTGGGTCTTCCAGCAAGACAATAACCCAAAGCATACATTGAAATTAGACAAGCAGTTCCTCAAGGATACTAAAACCAAGATCCTGGAGTGGTCCGCTCAGAGCCCGGGCAATTTAGACCAACTAGAACAGTTCGCAATGAAAGATTGAGCCTAAATCTTTAGGGAGAACCGTACCAACCTAGTAAAGAACTAGATTGTTGTAAGTTGCGGCTCAGAAGGGGGAACACTGTTGACTACTAATGGTCAGGGGGCTAATAAATTTGGATGTCTCATATTTGCCCTTTCTTGTTTCAACTTGGTAAGTCAATAAAATATCCTAATTATACTTAGTGTACATTGTTATTTTGGAAACAAATACACTATAAAAACAAACGCTTTTCATTGGTCATTTCCATGGAGAAATCAAGAATGTTGTCTAATTACATAATAAGGCATAATACATTTTAGCATCAACTGTGTATCAATATTTGGCCAGGGATACGCTCAGAGGTGTGTGTGTGTGTGTGTAGGTGTGTGTGTGTGTGTGTGTGTGTGTGTAGGTGTGTGTGTGTGTGTAGGTGTGTGTAGGAGTGTGTAGGTGTAGGTGTGTGTGTGTGTAGGTGTGTGTGTGTGTAGGTGTGTGTAGGTGTGTGTGTGTGTGTAGGTGTGTGTAGGTGTAGGTGTGTGTGTGTGTGTGTGTGTAGGTGTGTGTGTGTGTGTGTGTGTGTGTGTGTGTGTAGGTGTGTGTGTGTGTGTGTGTAGGTGTGTGTAGGTGTGTGTAGGTGTAGGTGTGTGTAGGTGTGTGTAGGTGTAGGTGTAGGTGTGTGTGTGTAGGTGTGTGTGGGTGTGGGTGTGGGTGTGTGTGTAGGTGTGTAGGTGTGTGTGTGTGTGTGTGTAGGTGTGTAGGTGTGTGTGGGTGTAGGTGTGTAGGTGTGTGTGTGTGTGCGTGTGTGTGTGTGTGAGTGTGTGTGAGTGTGAGTGTGTGTGTGTTTGTGTAGTGGAGAGCATCAAAGCTACTTTTACGCTTCCTATTTTGCCCAATTGGCCCAGTGGCCCTCTGTACGTGGAACAACTAGAAGGATTGACCTTGAGGATTCCCTTATTTCTCCCTTCCCCATATACTCACTGCTATGGACTAAAAGACCTCTGTAGAACAAATCCAAACCTTTAGGCCTGGGACCCACTAGCAGTACTTTTCTAAGTGCTTGTGATTTGTTAAGCTCTTGCAAATATAATGTCTGTGACTATCACTTATGTGTGTGATCACACTTGATAGAGGTGATTTAAAAAAAAAATAGCATTACATTAGCAAATCACAAGTGCTTAGAAAAGCGCGGCTACTGGGTCCCAGGCCTTAGTTGTGATTGAGGAGTCATTGTTTATATGGATATCCCAACAGAAGAAACTCCGGTTGCTAACACAGCGATCTCTGGAGGAATCTCTCTTTGTGTACAGGGACTTCCCTCCATGTTGCAACACCTCCTATTGGAGCATTTGGTGGTCCCAAGGGGTAATTACTGTACTTGACCTAATTTATGAGGGTGCAGTCCTGATTTTTTTCAGGAATCTTCAAGGTAGACATTTTCCTCAGGGCTGCCTAAGAGAGGGCCTGGACACCTCACTAGCCCCTCACAAAAAGGCATTTTATAAATATACCCACACCCCATGCCTAATATGCATTTTTTACTCTGAAATCAGGTACCGACGGTTAGAGTAACACCAGCAATGTCTAGCTGGCAGGCTAGGCTTCATGACAACTGGACATCAGAGAAGTGGGACTATATTTTCTTAGATATAGCAAAAGCCTCCATTAATAGTTTGACAAGAGAGAGGGGCTATAAACTTTTATATAATTGGTATAGGACCCCAAATCCCCTTTTTAAAAGAGGCCTCAAACCCTCTGACCATTGTTTCAGGGAATGTGGTGCCGCAGCTTACCAGAAACATTGCTGCTGGTTTTGTCCTTCAGTACTGAAATTTTAGAAAGAGTGCTTCCAGTTAACTGCTACATTTCTAGAGGCCAATATCTCACCAAACCTATGGATGGCCCTGTTTGATAAAAAGGTCTTTTCCTTTCTAAACAAAAGAACAGATGACTTTTTCACTTCTGCAATGCTTCTAAGGCTATTATAACTAAGGTATGGAGGTCTCATAACATCCCCCTCCCCACTGTAACCCATAAAATAAATACTATTGGACGGAGAAGATCATCTCCCCACTGAATAATCAGAGCAGAGCAATTTGACATTTGGTCTCCTTGGTCAGCTTGGTGCTCTCCCAGCTGACCTCCATGTTATGGTTTTGTTCTTATTGCTGTGTAGTTTTGTTCAATCTCCAGAGTACACTTATTCTTTTCTCGTGTGGCCCTTGCAGGTATCTCATACTTGTATGTTTTTGTACATTTTAAACTGGCAAATCTGAATTATACTCTTATTTTACTCAAAATTCTTGTTGGAATAAAAGTATGTGATAAATATGAAGTGTGCACAAAATAATTCAATGTTTATCATGAAATATTGCTAACACATCAGAACAAGAAACCAACAATATGGCCATACATACACTTAAACAATATTTGACTGGATAGTTATTGTTTTAATCACTTCTCATGCCATTTAAACATCATATGAACTAGTGTTTTCATCAAGTCAAGATTAAAACGTTTTATTACGGTAACTTTAATTTCTTGACTGTTTCTTTAACATTTCCACAACAGATGCTCAATAGTGTTTAAGTCAGATGACCAGGCAGGCCAGCCAAGAAGGTAAAAAAACTTGATTCTACATCAGTGTTGCACAGTCTTCAGCTCAATGACAAAGGCTGCCACCCTAGTACATAAAGTTGTCATTTTAGTCAATGGGAGTAGTAGGCATTTTATGCTAGGTACACATCATGAAATTTTCCATCAGACCGATGGGTTGAATCAATATCGATAATATCCAAACTGCACTCCTACTAGATATCCTAAAACACACTGCCTCTATATGTTTGTTGTATACTACACCTCCTCTTGTCCTCCCCCCCCCCATTTCCCTTTAAATTGTAAGCTCCCAAGGGCAGGGCTCTCTGCCCCTTTTTTGTCTTAGAAATCATTATACATTTTATTCATAGTGTTACTTTACCAATTCTGTATTTTGTATTGTTTTTGTATTTTGTCACTATGTATCTTGTAGAGCATTGTCTGTATAATCATGTTCATTTCTTACTTTGTACAGCGCCACGGAATATGTTGGTGCTTTATAAATCAATAATAATAATAATTTGCCACCGAACAATAAAGGGATAGATCACTACTGCGCAAAATCTACCCCATTGTCAATCGGGAGAAGATTGGACATGTCGGAAATGATCATTTCGACCCATCGATCTGATGGGGAATTGTATTTTGCGTACCTAGGATTAGGGTACCAATGTATTTTTGTGCATGGATTGGTCCCTAAGTCGTGCAATCTTCCAATGCCAGATGCAGTTATACAGGATTAAACCATTACTGTTCTCTTTGTGATCTGTGGCTTGAATTCTTCAACAGGATATGTTCTTTGATCCATTGTTATCGGTAATGTAAAAGTGGATTCATCACTGAATATCACTTTTTCCCAGTGCACATGACTCCTCCAAGGGTAGCGCTTGCGACAATAACCCCAAAATTTAGGAAGCCATGCGCTGTGATTCAGTGGTGAATCGCAGGGCACATATGGAAACAGAGAGTGCAGTTGATGCACTGACTGCTGTCCCCGCAATCGCATTTCCAAAAGCACCCATATGGAAACGAGCCCGTAGTCTTAGACCAATGTCAGCGCTGTTTAGCACAGGGCAGTCAAGTTTTTTGCTAGCACACAGACAGTAGAGGCTCCATCCTTGCTTGATGCCCTCTCAGTCCATAGGAAATGAAGCAATGCTAGACTGTTGAACCCGAACATGCAACAGAAATACTCTCTGCTAATTCTTACTAGCTCAGGGGATAACAGTATCCTCCTCAAGTGGCAAAGTGTAACGATTGGTGTCAGCACACACAGAGAATCTGATCATTGATGATCTGCAGAATCATCAACAATACAGATGTATACTTGATTATGGATGATCTGCAGAATTACCAATAATACAAGTATGGCTAACCTCTGGACACCCAATGAAGTATAAGTTTTAAGTGTAACTGTAGGCTATCTCTCGAGAGGCGGGAGATACAGGCAGCTCGGCCAGGAACCACCTGAGGGGCAGGTGGCCCTGGACTGTGCAGCGACTATCTCCTTGAGAGAGGGGATAGAGATAATCTGGCAGCCAGTGATTCCCTGGTAACTGGAAATCAGACTGTACTGCAGCCAGGGGGCTCCAATGGGAGAGAGGCCACTGGCTGTACTGCAGGAAGGACTCTCTGATGAGCAAGAGGTCCTTGCAGCTAACGGACACTTGATGGAATAGTGTCAAGGGTAGTACAGACAGACTTAACACTCAAGGGATGAGTGACAGCCAGAAGGGTCGGGCAGGCCAGGTCGGCAACACCCGAGCAAATGGTCACAACAGATATAAATCACAATCCTAGTCTGGGGTGTGAGGACCTTGGTCTCGACACCCAGGAACTAGTCTAAAGAATAACACAGTATCCTATGCTTGGGTGTGAGGTCCTTGGGCACAACACCCTGGAAGTGGTCTAAAGTATAACACAGTAATGACACAGTAATCCTAAGCTTGGGTGTGAGGTCCGTGGTCACAACACCCTGGAACTGGTCTAAAGTATAACACAGTAATGACACAGTAATCCTAAGCTTGGGTGTGAGGTCCGTGGTCACAACACCCTGAAACTGGTCTAATGTATAACACAGTAATGACACAGTAATCCTAAACTTGGGTGTGAGGTCCATGATCACAACACCCTGGAACTGGTCTAAAGTATAACACAGTATAACAATAGCGTAATCTGGCTAAGTGTGAATTCCCAGGTCCACCTGGTTCTAACACACTGTAGGATCTGACTGAGGTCTGAGTGCTCACACGTAAGTATTCGCAATGGCAGACAACCAGCAACTGACAAGCAAGATCTATATATACTTGCAGTGCTGTGCAGCTCCGCCCAAGCCACTCAGCCAATCCAGAGTCCAGCTGGGATCAGCTGATCGGCCTGATCAGCTGATTCCCCTCCTGCTGGTATAAATGTCCTGTCGCCTTGCGCGCGCACGCGTAGTTCTCCATCTGTGTGAACTAGAAGGTCCAGCCAAGCCCGACGCGTGTCGCTGCGTGGAAAGCGCCGGTCTGAACGCGGAGATAGTCGCCCTGTCACTAGACCACACGGCGGCATCTCCGCTGTTCATTACACAAAGTCTCTGAAGCTGGCTGCGGTCTCTTCCCAATTAACATGGTGGACATTTATTGCATTGAAAAGCCACAGATATAGGTTTTTTATGATGCTAGAGTACCCTGGATATAGCAGAAAGCTAACAATTCACTTTGAAAGCAATTGGTAAGGAGGAAGACCTCTTATATGCAACATTATGATAGTATAACTGACAGCCGCAGCCGAGTGATTTCTTGGCATTTTACCTGTAACATTAAGTTGCGTGTCTTCATATTGCCTCTCTGTGGATTACAAAGTAGCCAGTAACCCCTTGGTAACCATAGGCTGTGATTAGCGCTCACATTATGGTGCCAGCTTGGTTTAAATGACTGGGTACCAAAATCGTTCGTCTTTTTTCAACCTGACTAGATGTGTATGATTTCTACCCCAAAATGTTTCAAAGTTAAACCTAAGAGTGGCCAATGACCATATACAATTTTTTGTAGATTTCTCTAGATTTTTCAGATTCAGTTTTCTCGTTAGATTGTATTGTTTAAAAAATTAAGACAATCCACCATACACCATTCCTTCTTTTTGTTCATATGTCAAATTAGTTTTCTATTTTCTGGTATCTCTTTTCTAATAGTTTAAAGAGGAACTTTAACCCAGGACTGAACTTCATTCCAATCAGTAGCTGATACTCCCTTTCCCATGAGAAATCTTAACGTTGATATTGTGGTGAAACCCCTCCCACAGTGTGATGTTATTACCATGGTCTTGACAGTTTGCTTTCCGTGAACCTTGTTGCATTGTGGAAAATAACGGCTATTTCCAACTGCCAAGCAAGCAATATCTCCCTCTGTGCATAGAAATCTCAGTAACGAACATTCCGTACTGATCGCCTGGCAGAACTAAAGAAGTCACCACCAGTGATACATTTCAGAATGTAAATCAGGGCAAGGATTTACAATGGGCAAACACTGACTAAATAATCTATAAATTAATATTGTAAGAAACAAAAAACAAAAAAAAACAATTGTATGCATCATGTTATTTTCACTACAGTTCCTCTTTAAGCAGGGAAAACCAGTATGTAGGTACTTAATCTTTATGCACTTCAATAAGTAGAATCACCTTGACACATCCACATTAGGACATATACATACCTATACATAGTCTAATAAAACCAGTAACCATTACGGTCATTATAGGATGTGATATTCAGCATTACACACCTGTGACTTATTTTTATCCATTCGTTCGTATCTACAGTAAACTTTTCAAGTAATAAATCTTTAAGACTTGATTGTCCAGAAGATCTGAGCTACGCTATGCTTATATGAAAGTGATGTCATTGTCTTTGAAGGATTAGTCGGTATGGGTAAGCTACGCAGCTAACTGGCAGCCAGTCCATCCAGCAGCATCATGGGATTGCGCTCAATGTCTGATGAATGCAGAATGCTCATCGATACAAAGAAAGGACAAGAGTAGTGAAGTGGGCAAGTTCCCAGGACCTCCTTTTGTGAGCACTGCTAATAAAGAGAGGGAGAAGTGTGTGTCATCTGTGCACCATTATCACACAAACACCTACTAACAAGTGCTAACACCCAGGAGGAGATCTCAAGTGATACATAGCTATAAGACATAATGGGTTTCTTACACTTCTCTTACAATGGGCTGTCAGGTGACTGAATCATTACAGAAATTTCACTAACAATGTGAGTTAATGTTAGGTTAGCCAGATGGACTGCACAGGAGACAGAAGACCTGCATCCAATAGCATCAAACACAATATAATTACACATTGCTCTGTTATAGAAATAAAAGGTTTAGTTCTGGATATCTTTGTTACCTGAGATTTCGTCAAGGTCAGGTGATGGCTGTGCTGTTCACCACCTGCATTATTAGGTAGAGATTCTTGTGCTGTGCATCTACAGATCTGTATTGCTCAGTAATCTGCCACATAAGAGAAATCATGCCAGTGGACCATGGAAGATTAGGACCTGCCAAGGCAGGTATCAGTTTTCTTTCCAATATTGTACTGAAAAAATACCAAAGCTCTAATGGCACATCGGAATAGTGGATAGCACTCTTCTAGTGTCCCAGGTTTGAATATGTGCATGAAGTTTGTATGTGTGGGTCTCTTCTAGGCAGTTTTGGTTTCCCAAACATAATGATAAGAGAGGAAGGGACAATTAGTGACACAAATATGTACTCTGTAAAACGCAGAGGAACAGGTCAGCACTTTATAAAACACAAAATGATGAAAGGAAAAAGCCAAGTCCTAACTGGGTGACCACCAGATATTTGCTTTATAATGGTTGTCTGTTGCATGTTGGCCAAATTACATCAATGTTTAGTTATTTCACCAAATTGCTTTTCTTCTGCATGCAGAGGTTCTGCGCCCGCTATTGTGACTGGCGGCTTCAGCAAATATCATTTGGGCAAGCCAGGTAAATGCCAGAGGCCAAATCAAACGGTTGTCAATAACTAAGACTAATGGACAAGGGGACAATTCTAAACATCCCATGTTATCCATATAGGATCCGTTCAGACACATCCATTGTGAAAATTCCCACTGTGTCCGTTGCAGTAACAGATCCCAAACTCCTGTCCTGCATGATTTCTCCAGGAACTGCATGGAATAGAAACATGTCATAGTTATAGTACTGGAGACATGTCCTGGACAGCACAAAAACATGGACAAACACAGCGGGGCACTCATCGGATCCACTGTGCTCGTTCATGTTGGATTAGTTATGTAGTGTGGACCTAGTGGTAGCCTGCTTGCTTAACCACCCTGGCGTTCTGATTAAATCGCCAGGGTGGCTGCGGGAGGGTTTTTTTTAAATAAAAAAAAAACTATTTCATGCAGCCAACTGAAAGTTGGCTGCATGAAAGCCCACTAGAGGGCGCTCCGGAGGCGATCTTCCGATCGCCTCCGGCGCCCAGAATAAACAAGGAAGGCCGCAATGAGCGGCCTTCCTTGTTTTGCTTATATCGTCGCCATAGCGACGTCAGCTGCCTCCGATCCAGCCCTTAGCGCTGGCCGGAACTTTTTGTTCCGGCTACGCTGGGCTCAGGCGGCTGGGGGGACCCTCTTTCGCCGCTGCTCGCGGCGGATCGCCGCAGAGCGGCGGCGATCAGGCAGCACACGCGGCTGGCAAAGTGCCGGCTGCGTGTGCTGCTTTTTATTTGACACAAATCGGCCCAGCAGGGCCTGAGCGGCAGCCTCTGGCGGTGTTGGACGAGCTGAGCTCGTCCAGACCGCTCAGCAGGTTAAAGGATACCAGAAGTGACTAGACGTGTATGTATAGTGCCTAGCACACAAATAACTATGCTGTGTTCCTTTTTTTTCTTTCTCTGCCTGAAAGAGTTAAATATCAGGTATGTAAGTGGCTGACTCAGTCCTGACTCAGACAGGAAGTGACTAGAGTGTGACCCTCACTGATAAGAAATTCCCCTTTTTATCTCTTTCTTGCTCTCAAAAGCCATATTCTGCTAGGAAGGCGTTTTATAGTTGGAATTTCTTATCAGTGAGGATCACACTGTAGTCACTTCCTGTCTGAGTCAGGACTGAGTCAGACACTTACATACCTAATATTTAACTCTTTCAGGCAGAAAAAGAAAAAAATGAACACTGCATAATTATTTGTGCGCTAGGCACTGTACATACACATGTCTATATCATCATGTCTCATGTCACTTTGAGTATCCTTTAAATCGGCCCTGCAGCCATAACTACACACTGTTGACCATGTTATATTCATGTAAACACTGTGCTACATTCCAGGTCACCACATAGTATTCACAAAAATGAGGACAAGCACAGAAAAACCTCTGCTTTCCATACAATACAATAGCGAATTATTGAAAATACTAAAAAAGTTGAATATTTTGCTGTTCTGGCCTAGAATATTAACTTAGCTACAAAAAGTTTTAAAAAGATGGGTTATGATTTAAATTACATTTCTCCACATTTCATGTAACCCAGTGTAGCTAAACTCTAGCAATACTCTGGGCGCAAATCAGGTAATTCAGGTACAGATCGCGCATGATAATTTTGGCACCGCCATGGGTCACTGTGGAAACAGCGGTTATGGCGGCGCCAGGAAGGAAATTATGGGGGAGCCAGAGTTCTGCTATAAAATAGACAAAAACTTTAAAGGCTTCCGCAATTAGTGGCAGTAGCAACATTATTTAGTGGTGGGTGCCAAAGTCCGTTTAGCTGGAAACAGAGTTAATAAGCAGTGGGAAGAAAATGGATAGCGACGGTTACTAGGGGATAAGATAACTGTTGGGTGTTAGTATGGTGGAGGTGAGTGGAAATGTTAGGTGTTAGTGGGGGTTGGGGTGGGGGGTAGTTGAAGAGTGTCAGAGTTTGGTATGGGGGGTTAGAGTTAGGCATAGGTAGGGGAGTGGTAATATATTTTAGGGTAGGTGAAAGTAGAATATTGCGTAGAGATGGCTCGAACCTCTGATTTTCGGTTCACGCGAACTTTCGCGAACTGCAATAGACTTCAATGGGGGGGGGGGCGAACTTTGAAAACTAGAAACATTTATGCTGGCCACGAAAGTGATGGAAAAGATGTTTCAAGGGGTCTAACATCTGAGTTTTTGCATGGGGGAGTGGGCTACATGCCAAAAGTCCCGGGGAAAAATCTGTATTTGACGCACTGCAGCATTTTAAGGGCAGAAATCACATTGCATGCTAAATTAGAGGCCTAAAATGCTTTAAAACATATTGCATGTGTATACATCAATCAGGTATTGTAATTAGTGTACTGGTTCACACTGACAGACCAAACTCACTGTGTAACGCACCACAAACAGCTGTTTGTGTAGTGACGGCCGTGCTGGACTGGTGTGCACCATGGCCAGAGTGCAGGCGATGGCGGCTTTCCAGCCCATATGGGCGCCGGGCTGAGGTACCTCAATGACAGAACAGTGACTGTCCAGCTGATCGAATTTGGTCTGTCCACAATGAAGCAACGACCTTATTATCTTGGTTGTTCTCCCCCCCCAAGACACTCATATAGCCGTTGGTCATTGCTTCATTGTAATACAGCAGCCTTAAAAAATCAGGAATCCGCCTTGCGTCCTGTGGCGGAGAAGGCAGTCAAGCGGCCTGCAGGTAGAGATGCTGTGTGGGGAGAGACTTAGTCTTGGGGCAGGCAGTCACAGTCACATGGCGTGCAGGCAGAGATGCTGTGTGTGAGAACTGACTTAGTCTTCAGGCAGGTCTGACCGTGCTTTGCAGACCACGTGGTCAGATGGACCCTTGACCCAACACTACGTCCTGACAATCTTGGGGGTTGATGGCACGCACCTTCTGAACACTGTACTTTGTTCCAGGGCTGCACGAAATCACGATAGCATGACATCGAACAGACCTGCCGGGTGGCCTGCCTCTGCCTGTTTTGCCCATATTGTGGGGGATGAAGTGAAAGGTATGCACTGACTTGACTAATACAATGTGCAGTC
The DNA here is from genome assembly GCF_040937935.1 of Hyperolius riggenbachi. NCBI lineage: Eukaryota > Metazoa > Chordata > Amphibia > Anura > Hyperoliidae > Hyperolius > Hyperolius riggenbachi. The sequence goes on from NC_090646.1 coordinate 565,323,576, forward strand.
ACACAGGTGCAGTGAACAGGTATGCAGTGACTGGTATCAATACAATGTGGAGCTGTCACACACACAGGTACCGTGAACAGGTGCAGCGACTGGTGGTATATAACATTGCGTGCACTCACGTGGGTAGGTAGTTGCACTGAACAGGTGGGTATGCAGTGATTGGTATTACAAATGTGCAGCTGTCACACACACAGGTAGTCACTGAATGTGCTGGGCCTGGCAGTGGCACAGTAGGAATTACCAAGGGGCCAAGGTCCAGCAGCTGCGACTGACTGACAGGGCTGTATATGCAACACAAGTGTCTGTGGGAGACACGCACACACACAAAAAAATAGATCACAAGAACAACATTAGCTCTCAAAAGAGCTGTTGAGGATGAGGAGTGCCTTTTAGCAATAAGTATCAGCAAGAAGGAGCAACCTAACAAGCCTAACACAAGAGCCTAGCTAAGCTTTCCCTATGTCAGCAGCTACTCTGTGTCTGCTGACTGTGATGTAGAGCAGTGTTTCTCAACATTTTATTGGTATGTACCCCTTTTAAAACCCAGTAATCACCAAGTACCCCCTAGCATAGTAAAAATGATCACAAGTACCCCTTGACAAATATATATTTGATTGTAGTACATGATAATTGGTTCTAAACAATTTCCAAGCATTTACTATTGCTTTTAACTAGCTAGAATGTTAACTTGGTGTTGTTTAAATAAGATTTATCATTTTCTAAATCTCTAAATTTGTTATTCTTGGTTAAGTATATCAAGCCCGAGTACCCCCTGGAACCATCAGAAGTACCCCCTGGGGTACGCGTACCACACGTTGAGAACCTAGGATGTAGAGGGTCAAAGTTGACCCTAATGATGTAGTATAGGGGGAGGGTCAAACTCGCATATAGTTCGCGAACCACTGAAGTTCGCTTGCGAATTGTTCGGGCCATCTCTAAATATTGGTAAGGTTATCAATGTTCTACTTACAGTAAAAGGAGATAGAAGAATGCTATCGCATACGTATTGCGCCCAATAAAACATGCAGCACTTTTAAATGTAAGCTTCTGGGAGGGCTGCTTTTGTTAGGTCATAGTTAAATGACCGCTCTCTATCTCTGTGAGACAATACGTTTAAAACCTAGAAATAATATGACTCATTTTATATTTCAGCCAGGTTTCTGACAGCAGCAACAAGCTGCTTTCTTGTAGATCTATATAGAGGCAAAATTAATGCTGCCGTATACCTGCAATATTGATCTACTACTTTTAAAGGAAATCTAAACCTCTGTGAAAAAGAAAACTCCTCCTGAAACAGGGTGCTGATTAATTCCCTGAATGCAAAATGTACCAGAGTACACTGTAATGACTGCAAGTAAACATGTTTTGAAACATCTGCCATATTTGCAAACATAAAAATAAATTATTTTATTACATTAAAAAGCAGTTTGCTGAAACATACATTTTCAGTGAAAGCATAGGTTTTCTTCATGGGCCCACCTAAAGAAATGGGTTTCAGATCTGGACAACATGGGGGGATGTTAAACCATATCTGACGAAGATCTGGAGAATATGGGGGGATGTTAAAGAGACTCCGTAACAAAAATTGCATCCTGTTTTTTATCATCCTACAAGTTCCAAAAGCTTTTCTAATGTGTTCTGGCTTACTGCAGCACTTTGTACTATCACAGTCTCTATAATAAATCAACTTATCTCTCTCTTGTCAGACTTGTCAGCCTGTGTCTGGAAGGCTGCCAAGTTCTTCAGTGTTGTGGTTCTGTGATGCATCTCCCCCCTCCAGGCCTCTCTCTGCACACTGCCTGTGTATTATTTAGATTAGGGCAGCTTCTCTCTTATCTTTTACAATCTGGATAAATCCTCCTCTGAGCTGGCTGGGCTTTCACATACTGATGAATTACATACAGGCACAGCTGTCTGCACTCTGCAGGAAGAAACAGCCTGACACTTCAGTGGAAGATAGCTGCAGGGGGAAAGAAACACACAAATGATCTCTTGAGATTCAAAAGGAAGGGTGTATACAGCCTGCTTGTGTATGAATGTATTTTCTATGTGTGGACATACTGTACATCAATCTACTTCCTGTTTTGGTGGCCATTTTGTTTGTTTATAAACAAACTTTTTAAAACTGTTTTTAACCACTTTTAATGCGGCGAGGAGCGGCGAAATTGTGACAGAGGGAAATAGGAGATGTCCCCTGACACACTGGTATGTTTACTTTTGTGCGATTTTAACAATACAGATTCTCTTTAAACCATATCTGACGACTTACCCCAATACACAACACGCTCTGTTGGCATAAGTACCAGTACCATTGCTGTGTCCTGTCTGTGTATGGCAATTTTACTAGCTTTTAGTGCTTCAAGCCCATCATCAGATAAACATGGGTACCTATAGAACTAGTACTACTAACTGTCCGAGGTTATTTTTTCATTGCAAATGGTCAATAAAATAGTGCTTTTATCTATGTAAATGAGCCAACCAAACACAGTCAAATGCAGCTCAGCTCTCCTGAAAAGTAAACAAAAAAAGCCCAAACACATCTACTTGAAACACTGCTGATAATGGGATAGTGCTGAAGTTCAAAAGGCTGTCATTTCTTTTGTTTTGCTGCTGAATTAAGCAGATATTATGTCACAATGATATGGCTGCTGTTTAGAATTCAGCCTCAAACTGAAAATAGGGATAGGAGACTCCAGGAAAGCTCTATTTAATATTAGTACTACACATACAATGAATTCTCTCAAACTTATTTTCAGTCACAGACAGAGGCGCTATTCGTGCTACTGACGAGCTACTGTTTGTCCCCTATCTTATTGCCTGATGAAGCGGGCTGTGCCTGCGAAACGCGTTGCATCTTTTGGGGTACCAATAATAAATGTATTTGTTTAATTCAGACAGTATTTTGAGTCTGCTTTCTGGAGGTAAGTCCACCACTGCCTCCCAGCAAATTTTAAATTTTTTATTACCTTTTATCCTGCTGGCGCCTCTGTTCTCTTACGATTATTTTCAGTCAGGTTTGCTTTAAAGCACAACTGAAGTGAGAGGGATATGGAGTCTGACATTTATTTTTTTTATGCAAATTGCCTGGCTATCCTGCTGATCCTATGCCTCTAATACTTTTAGCCATATTCATGGTAAAGAAGCATTGCAGATCAGCTGTTTCTGATTGAAGTCGGACTAGATTAGCTGCATGCAAGCTTCAGGTGTGTGATCCAAATACTACTGCAGCCAAAGAGGTCAGCAGGACTGGCAGGCAACTAGTATTGTTTAAAAGGAAATAAATATACTGTAGCAGCTTCCATAGGTCTCACACCTCGGGTTCCTTTTAAAACACATCCGAGGTGAAAATTAACTGATGAGAAAAACAATTGCATCTATCCTCCTCCTAAAAATATTTTTTTTTAGATATCCCAGTTTTATTTTATATTTAAATCTAGTTTTTAAATTTTTACTGTTTAATTGTCTCTGCTCAATGACACCTTGACTGAAGTATGCCAGAGCTCAGATCTATGCATTATTGACCCGTTTCATCTCTTTTCTGCTTTCAGACGCTATTTACTAACAGGAACGTGTTTTATGGCAGTCATTACTGATCAGTGAAGGTTATGCAATAGTCTGCCCAGTCTTACCTGGTTGTGACCCAGACAGAAACTGTCACTTGCATACCTGATGTTTAACTCTTTGAGGCAGAGAAAGAAAAAAAGAACATACTGTAGCCTAGTTATTTGTGTGCTTAGCACTGTACATACACAGGTCTATCTCATCATGTCACATGTCCCCTCGGTTGTCCTTTAAAAAGAATTGACCTCACTTCCTACCCCAGAGAACTGCATGGTCTTCCATGTTCTGACACAAGAAATGAGTAACAACTAAAAAAGTAAAAACCTGATGGGGGCTATAATTCCTCTGCACTGAGATATGGAAGCATTTATTCACGTTCTGCATCTACAGGAAGTGTGAAAAATCCTACCAGATGGGTAGACAAAGAGCAATGGAAATGCAAAAGAGTTTCTAGCTGCTTTTCACACTATAGTAAACTAAACAATACATTGTCCTGCATCATGTGAAGAAATGATAAAAAAAAAAAAGTACAGTTATCCTTTAGCTGGCTGACTTACTGCCTGCAGTTGCTCTCTAATAGCACATCATAATTAAGTCACTGTTCCTTTGCAGTGTAATAAACAGATTTAAAAATAAATGCCACCCCCGCTAACAAACACAGCATAACTCCCTTTACGCAGCACAGTGGTTAGGTACTGAGCACAGTTAAATATTATAAATTGTTTAAAGACAACACAAGTGTTGCCAAAGTCTGGGAACAAATATTTGGACAGCTATCAAAATCCTGTGTGTGCAGTTATGAATGAGAAAATACATCAGGACTATTTTGAATTCTCAGCTCTGTGTATTTCCCAGCATTGAAGATGGTCATGTATTAAGGACATTTCTGCCCAGGAGATATATATACAGTAGGGGTTAGAGCCTGAGATTTGATAATGGTATTCAGATCACGATCTATGCCTTCTGGAAATAACCTTCCATACAGTCCGGTGTTTAAAATAGATGGAAATGGAGCCATCAGCTTTTGGATAGACAAGATGAGATTACTTCGAACTACAATATCCACAGGGCCTGATGTACTAACTGTCAGTCAGTACATTTGCTGTGTGCAGTGTGAGAAGTGCGCATTACGCAATGAATATAACTCGCGTTACCTGGATTATTGCATAAGGCTTATAGTTACATAAATATGTTGTGTGTAATCAGGTCCATAGTTATCCAAGTTGAAAAGAGATTTGTGTCCAGATTCAACCTTTGGAGCTTTACTGCACCTTAGTCCTGACGAAAGTAGGCCGAGTGGGCAGAAACCCCTGACTGGATCATGGTATCATTGTCCACACCTAGGAATGATAACTTCAGGTGCTCTCTGAAAGAAATAGATTCAAGCCTCTTTTAAATCAAAGAACTCCTGTGTATCAGTGCCCCCTGTAGGCTCCCAAAGTTACCTGAGGATAAAAAAAGAGGACCTGCCACCCAGCACTAGATTAGGTATGCCAGTTTACGCTGTGGCAGCTCTGCTTAGCCTTAGATCCACACAGGGAAGCGGGAGAGAGGTGGGAGCCTTTAGTGGTGACGCATACTGGCATACAGATACTTGGACAACCCCCAATTTCCCTGTGGCTATGACAGTGATGACAAAGTGGTGGAGGTGGTTGGGGGATGGCAAAGGGGGGAAGGTACTGGCCTTACTAATTACCAATGGGGGAAGAGGGGGGAGAGGGGTAAATAATGGCAACACTGCATACTAAGATACAAAGGTTGGGGGGGAGAGAGCAAGTGGATCATTGTGCACATGTGGACTAGGAGGGTTAATGGGCACACGTGGGGATCAGAAGGGGTTCATGGGTGTAGTACTTTATGCAGTGTAGCTGTTAATCCCTCCCGGTCCCCAAATCCAGCCTTCAGGTTAACTCCTCTTGGTTCTCAAGTGCAGTCATGAACTTTCCTGGGTTGACTTATTACTGAGTCAACAAAAACTCCACTTTAAGATGGTCAGATGTTGGGGCCAACTTAGTCAAAGATATACAGTATACAATTCACCATAATTACTTCCTGTGGCTAGATTTTACACATCTTAACCCCTGTTAGGCCAATTTCACATAGACAAGCAGCTTAATCGCACCGCAAAAAAACAAGCTTCATAGACATCTGCATTAATTAACGTAATTCTTGGCACCAGAACACACCACAAATGAGGCTCTCTACTGCTCACTTCATGTGAAGGAAATACTTATTGCAAGAAAAAAAAGTTGGTGTAAGCACATGCACAACGCAACGCTTAACAGTTTAAAATATCTGCGTCACCATTGACTTACATGACTTTGGGTCAACGTGCATTAGTGCAGATCCTGTCCCATAACGCGCTGTTGACCTCAAGTCAAATTGTACACTTCTGGCTCATCAAATCTGGTATGAATTGTATCATAGACTTACATTGCTTTATTGTCACCCTGCGTTAAAAGTGGGTAACAACGCAGTGAAAATGTGCCAGTGTGAAAGGGACCTAAAACCCCTAAAAACCCCTTTTAAAACAGGCAGTAGAATCTCCTTTCCTCCATGTGTAGTTTAAGTCCTTCTATACAGACTTGTACAAACACTAAAGGACTCTCCACCAAGGCGGTTAGTTGGTGTAGCCTCTGCTGAGAATCTGGCATGTGCATTGCAGCCTTGGTGTATGCAGAGAGATCTAAAGCACAAGCGAAACATTTAAATGAAAAGGGAGCTACTTACCTCAGAAGAGAGAAGCTTCTGGATGGTTTTGAGGTTGAAATTGCAGCCATATAGCATTTGTGACCAGCAGCCAGAAGGCTGAGCTGTCCGACTAACGTGGGAAAGAGGCCTAAAGGTCAGAGACAACAGTCTCTAAAACATGCTGATTTGGGGTCTATGCCACTTCACACTGAAACACAGGCCTGAAGCAAGCACATAGTATTCTAGGTCAGCGAGTCACTAGGTAGTGGAATCAAATTTAGCATTTGCAGCTCCCATGTTTCAATCCGAATAACTAATAAACGTAGGTATTTTTGCAACAATGATATATTGTTGTTATAGTACTGTATAAATGTTTTTAAATATACTGGAGAATGTTGATAGCAGTAAGAAATGGATAACAAAAACAGTAGTGCTCTACTGGTGGTCTGGGAATGTCATAAGACTATTCACTGCTGTAAATATTTCATTTTTACGTTTTTTTAATTTGGAGTTTAAGAAAATTCACAAACATGAACCATCTATATTGGATAGAACAATGATCATACACCACACAAAATGATATTTTTTCCTGCATAAAAGCATACAATAAAGAAAAAGAAAATTAAAAGTATTAATAGCTGCGCGAATAGCAGCAATGAAACACAAACACTTAGGATAGTCATGTCATGGGTATTAAAATAAATACAGTAAACTGATTTTATTAGGCATTACAGGCTATTCATTGGAACACGATTTCCAAGTATTTTTCCTTTTAAGAAAGAAGTACTAAATTTTGTAGTGAAAAAAAAAAAACAATATATAGAGCATTTTGGTGTGATAAGTAGCAATAACGTTATTGGTGCATGAATGGGAGAAGCGTGATGTGAAAATTGCTCTGGTTTTTAAAGGAGAAAAAACCTGTTGTGGGGAAGTGGTTAAAGGAGAACTGAAGTGAGAAGAATATGAAGGCTGCCAAATTTATTTTCTTTTAAACAATGCCAGTTGCATTGCAAGGGGGCACTGGTCTAGTGAGAGTTGGTTGAGAGCAGCTTTGTTAGGTAGGAAGGGCGTGAGTATCGCTCTATAAAACAGTTAGAGACAGGTTCACTTTATAGGGAACCTGAGGTGAGACAGATTTGGAGGCTTAACCTTTCATTACCTTGTAAACAATGAAAATTGCCTGACTGCCCTGCTCATCATCATCTTCTACCTTTAGATCATGATCAAGCATGAAGATCAGGTGTTTAGCCTGAAGTCTGACCAGATTAGCCACATGCTTGTTTTTAGGTGTGTAATACAGTCATTAATGATGCCCTCCTCCCTCCCTATCCCCCTTCGACCCCCTCTCCCCCCACCCCCACCAGCCAATGACAGCGATTGTCTATCATAGGCATCAGCCTATTAGAGCCGATCGCTCCTGAGCCTCCCAGAGGGACAGCTGAGTGACACAGCTGTCCTCAGTACAGCCCTGCTGCAGCTTGAAGTGCTGTACAGTGTAAATAGACGCCGGCTAAAAGACTCCTAGCAGCGATCGGAGCTCCGTCATCCAAGCGGATATGCGCAAGCATCGGTAGGCGCGATCTCCTGCAAAACACGCCCCCAGGAATTGATGCTAATTGGCGTTACGTGGTCCTGAAGGAGCCGCCGCGTTAACGCTAATAGTCGAAAACTATAATGTGTGGTGCACACCATGCAATTACCCGTCAGATGGATCGAACAGATAATTTTCGACAGGACCGAACGGATTCCCCATCGTTTTTATGATTCATTTTGTACAGAAGTGATTGGAAATTAATTCGATAAAGGTCATGACATCACACTGTGGGAGGGGTTTCACCTCATCTGCCACAGAGAACTCCTGATATTCTAATAAAGAAAAGGTAAAACTTTCTCGTGGGAAAAAGGGGGCATCATCCACTGATTGGAATGAAGTGTAATCCAGGGTTAAGATTCCTCTTTAAGGGATTCACCTAAGGCTCCAAAAAAACTAACCTGAAAACTAGTAGGGTTGGAAAGGAGGCGCTCAAAGTGTGCGTAACTATTAGGACTAAGTTGTACTATATAGTATTCCTATAATATAAAAGAGTTGAATGGTCCTACCTTAAATAAAGTAGTCCCTTCACTCAGTAAAGAGATGAACCTTTCATTTGGCAATTTTAAAAGACAATGCGGGAAAACCGCTTCCTCAGGTCGTATGGTGTGCCTAATGGCAGGATTCAGCTGTCCTGGGCGCCTGTATCACCTGAAAACTAGTACCACTGTTTTAAAAGTTTAGTATAGGTGAGCAGGTTTTCAGGTGGCACACATGCACAGACCACACATATACTCATGCACACACCTCATATACACTCATGCACAGACCTCACATACACTCATGCACAGACCACACATACACAGACCACACATATACTCATGCACACACCTCATATACACTCATGCACAGACCACGCATACACTCATGCACAGACCTCACATACACTCATGCACAGACCTCACATACACTCATGCACAGACCTCACATACACTCATGCACAGACCTCACATACACTCATGCACAGACCTCACATACACTCATGCACAGACCTCACATACACTCATGCACAAACCACACATACACTCATGCACAGACCACACATACACTCATGCACAGACCATACATAGGCCCATATGCAATTCACCTTTTCACCTGAGTTTTCTCCTAGGTGATATTTTTAAATTTGTCAATAAAATGCCTGTTAAAGCGGTATCGTCACCATAAAAATCAAATTTCAACAGCAACTGGTCTGTGTGTATTAAGTGATAAAGATGCTAATCCTGCATTCAAAACTTTCAAAACTTTTTCTGCTGTTATGATTTGGAGTTATCACATACTTAAAGAGAACCCGAGGTGGGTTTGAAGAATATTATCTGCATACAGAGGCTGGATCTGCCTATACAGCCCAGCCTCTGTTGCTATCCCAAACCCCCCTAAGGTCCCCCTGCACTCTGCAATCCCTCATAAATCACAGCCATGCTGCTGACAAACAGCTTGTCAGAGCTGGCTGTGTTTATCTCTATATTGTTAGTCTCCTGCTCTCCCCGCCTCCTGCAGAACTCCAGTCCCCACTTGCATCCCTTCCCTCCCTGCTGATTGGAGGGAAGGGACGCGGACAGGGACCGGAGCTATGCAGGAGGCGGGGGAGCAGCTGAGACTGACACTACAGATGTAAACACAGCCTCACAACATGGCTGTGATTTATGAGGGATTGCAGAGTGCAGGGGGACCTTAGGGGGGTTTGGGATAGCAACAGAGGCTGGGCTGTATAGGCAGATCCAGCCTCTGTATGCAGATAACATTCTTTAAACACACCTCGGGTTCTCTTTAAGGAACACTGGCCCTTTAGTAGTCGTGCCAAAGAATTGCATGCTGGGGGTTCTTTTTATCTATAATCTATTCCTCCTCTTCCCTTTATTTCCCTGCCAGCTTCTTATCTGAAACCTAATCCCCTACTCACTTGTGTTTACAAACAAGGCTGAGGCGACTCAGCGATTGGAGGAGACAAAAAAAAAAAGTAAAGGGCAGAAATGACATCACGAGTTAGCCTTAACTGTGGGCAAAAGACATGGCCCCCACCAGGAACAGAATTCTCGTAATTTACTATATAACATTCACTGAAATCAAAGCGTGGACAGTATAATACATGTGTTATGTAAGTAGATCAAGTATTTATCTACTTATATATGTGTTTTTTTCCCCTGGCATAGTATGGCTGATCCTACTGCTTTAAGCCACCAGCAAGCATGAAAATACTCAAAATAATTTTGATAGTACCATTGCACTTACTTCTTAGCACTTTTTCAGATGAAAAGTGCTGGAAAGTTATTTTAAGTAGAAGATGAAAAATTATCTCCTAGAAGAAAACGCAGGAGAAAAGTGGAATTGCATACGGGCCCTACTCTCATGCACAGATGCACAGACTACACACACACGTACAGACACTTACCATTCTATAAGCTCATATATACATCAAAACTGGAATTAAGAAGGTGACACGTAACCAGAGCTACAAACTGCAGCATAAATGTCAAGATGATTAGAACTGCTCTCAGGCACATCAGCTATTGTCACAGACAATCCTATTTCTATACAATAAAGGCAAGTGAAAGCAGCAGGCACACAGATACTTTTACATATGCTATTAAAAAGAAAACATGCTTTCTTGCAGGTTTTATAATATTAAACAATTTCATTTCGCGTATACAAATGACTTTCCAGGATGCCATTATCTATATTCCTCATAGCAGCTGCTACTAGGTAAATAGAATAATGTACATTAATATCAACTAAGTACGTATCATTCTATTCTCAGAGTTCACTGCAGTGACTGGTGTCAATATGGGATTTGTGGCTCTAATGTGAACCACAATCAATTGACGAAAACGCGATGATTAGTTCCATTAGTTCTAATCTGATATATACCTATACTACCTCTAATGCAAACAGCAATCATTGTAGGGAAATAAACGTAATTTATGATACTACGCAAGTACAGAATATGTGCTTTGATAGTCTTAAAGGCAGAGCTCCCCAAACTTTTTCGGTCAAGGGCCGGGCCAACATACTTCAGACTGTTGGGGGGCCGGAACATAAATAAAATGATGTTGAAAAACATTGTATTGAATCTAGATATTGATTCCCCCCAATCATGCCGGGAGGAGAATGCCCAGCAGCAGCCATTCAGTCATGCGGTGCTTGAAGAATGTATTTGTGCACCAGACAGTGAAGCATATGCAGGTGACAGCCTGTCTTCCACTGTGTCACCTGATACAGAACTGGATTGGAAGCCAGTGAATAACTGCTCTCCGGCCTCTACAGTATGTGCTTGGGTGGTGTCAGCTCTGTTATTTTATATGCAGGCCGCTGATATTTAAAGGTGCAGTGGGCTATGTCTATAAGTTATACATTTTGTGTCTGGAGGGCCAGTGAAAAAGCCTTGGCAGGCTGCATTCGGCACGCGGCGGGCCGCATTTAGCCCACGGGCCTTAGTTTGAGGACCACTGCCTTAAAGGGAACCTTTTAAGTGACATGATGAGATAGACATCTGTACGTATAGTGTATAGCACAAATAGGCTGTGAAGCTTCTTTGTCTGCCTGAAAAAGTTAAAGTGGACCTGAACTCTTGCACAGTTCAGAAGGAAAACACAGAGAAATACACCCTTGATGTATTTAGAGAGTTTAGTCTGTCTAATTCCCCCTCATCTGTGACTAATCCCCACCATAATTTGATCTCTCAGCGGTGTCAGCTCAGGAATCTCCGCTGCCACGGCAGAGCAGCTAATTTGTAAACACAGGATGTTAACATTATGTCTGCTTCCATGAAAGCAGGAAGAAGACACACTGCAGATTTATTGCTGGATTTGCTGATTGCATCAGCTGTAACAATGAAATGTTTTTCTTTAAAGTTTATTGTGCTGTTGCGTATCTTTTAGAACAGGGAGGAAGTTCTGAGTTCAGATCCGTTTTAATATTCTACGATGCAACTGAAAAGTTTTTCTCCAGTCAGGAACCAGTGGGACTGCTGATAAGGAATTACTGTACATCCAAAATATACTTTGCTCTAGGAAGCCCAGTTCTCTGCCAGGAGAGGATTAAAAAAAAAAAAACACAGATAGACTGCTACACTGTTCTCTGCCATTATCCGAAGTGCGGCTACTTAGTAGCCAAACTTCATATGCTGCTGAATCATCCCCATCACTGCCACTGCCCAGAGTTTGGCTACATATTAGCCGAATCCCTGGGCACAAATTACTACTGCCGCTAGACCAGAGTTTGGCTATCCCAGCGTCGCCAATGAGAAAATTACTCACTAGGCGCCATCATTGCAGCAAAGTACATTATGGTTTTCCAAATGGCCCTTGCACCATAATTACCTGCTTTGCTTATCGGATATGTTGGAATATCTCCATGCAAGGGTAAGTGCAAGAGCAATGGCCCATAGCTTTGCATTTTCATTTTGATAGATATTGGCTGCAAAATCGCCAGATGTATCGCCACCTTAAGCCGTGTATGTGGCTGTCTCTGCCGATTCAATGAAGGTAATATGGTACATTTGAATGAATCTATGATAAAATGGGCTCTCTCCCCGTTTTGTGTCTTGGAAAATCATACATTTTATTCATCATGTTACTTTTATCGCTGTCATTACCAATTCTATATTCTGTATGCTGTATCATTTTTTGTATTTTGTCACTAATTATGTATCTTGTATATTGGTGTACACCATTGCCTGTATTATGTACCCCATGTTTGTTTCTTACTTTTTACAGCGCCACGGAATATGTTGGCGCTTTATAAATCAATAATAATAAAATGCTTGTAATGTATAGATCTGAACTGCTAAACTTTTTGTCTAATAAAAAAGGGATGGATTATCACTTTAAAGAACTCCTGTAAGAGAACTATAGGAGAATAAGAGAAACAATTGCTAACCTCCATCTAGTCACCGGAATATAATGGCAATACTCACAGCAACAAGTGTGCAGATAAACAGCATCAGAACACTAATTATTGTTATCATTAGGATAGGTCGGAAATGCAGACTTTACCATCCAGCAGAAATTCCGATTTCTGCCAATGCCGACTACCGATTCCATGGATTTCCAATTTCTGTTTTCCGATTACCGAGTAGTCTTTTATTTATTTTTTTTGGGGGGGGGGGGGGGGGGGGGGGTCATTTTTTGCATTCTCTGATTGGCCAAATACTTTTAAATTGACTCTGCCTTCTTTGATTGGTCCAATGCTTCAGCGCTCTGTGATTGGGCTAAAATGACCGACTTGCAGTTATGCAGTATTTCAGCAGAAATACGATTTCCCGAGGAGTCTTGACTCTGCATTCTCTGCTTGGTCCATTGCTTCAGAGTTCTGTGAGTGGGCAAAAGTTACAGAGATGCAGTGATGTGGTAGAAATCAGATCTCTGTTCAGAAATACGGAAATGTTATTTCCGTGGAATCTGGATGAGCATCCCTAATTATTATTATTGGCCTGCATACTCCTAGTCAATTGATTAAAAAATAATTTAACTAAGTGAACAGTAAAACAGTCAGCAAGACCTTCACATTTTCTTTGGAGGAATAGGTGAGCAATGACCAATATTACTGTAACACCCGCAGTAATGGCGGCTGCGGACACTCAGGGTGTTTCCGCAGCCGCCTTGCCTTCATGTTCAGGGACCTCGCCCGTGCCTCTGGCGTCTAGTACGCCGAGGACGGGTCTGTCGTTTGCACATAGAGTTGCCGTATCGCGCGGACGCGCGCGGAGACAGGACCTTTATGCGGGGAGGAGGCGCGTCAGCTGACGGCGCTCCGTATTGGTTGATTGTTGTGGGCGTTGCGGTGGGGTCTCCTCTGCTTCATAAGCCTTCTCTGTTCACTCGCAACTTGTCTGCTGTTGCGAATACTTATGTGCTAGCGCTCAGACCTTAGATAGTATCCAGTGTGCTTTGATCTGGGAGGAAACCAGGGATTTCACACAAGACTAGGATATTGTATACGGTTATTGATATTCTGTGTATAACTCTTGCTACCCTCTGACTCTGCTCTTGCTTATCGTTCCTGTATATCTGCCCATCTGACTCTGTTGCTGAACCCTGCCTGAATGTTGGCTCAACAAAGTCCTTTGAATGTATAGGTGCCCAGATCTCAGCTGGTAAAGGCTTCAAAATTTTAGTGGTTTATCGTCCCCCCGGAGATGCTGACCCTTTCCTACAGGAATTCCCAGAACTTCTGGCCATGCTGGCTCTGTCTTATCCGAGATGGATCATCCTTGGTGACTTCAACATCCGGGCTGATAACACTCAATCACAAGATGCAAATGAACTAATAAATCTCATGGGTGGACTAGGCTTCACACAAGTTGTAAAATCAGCTACCCACAGAGGAGGGCATACGCTAGACTTACTGTTCCACCTCGGAATGGACATTAGTAACATAACAGTAACCCCAGTGGTGTGGTCAGACCATCACATAATACAGTTTACTATTGAACATCACCCTATCAAGCAGCTCCCTAAAGAAACAATCAAAACCCGTCCCCTGAGTAAATTAACACCGGAGAGGATAACTGCCAACCTGGATTTTACAAATCTGCTCCACAGTCAAATGGACCCAAACTCTCTAGTAACCCAGTACAACAACACGATATATGAAACACTTGACAGTATTGCCCCATGGCGCACCAAATCAGCAACCAAAAAGCAGAAAGCTAATTGGTTTGACAAAACCATCATGGATCTAAAAAAGAAAGGGCGCAGACTAGAAAGACAGTGGCGTAAATCAGGGACTGGGGAGCACAAATCTAGCCTAGTTCAACACCTCAGACAATACCAACAAGCAATAACCAAGAAAAAATCAGACTTTATCTCGCACAAAATATCTACAGCCAACAACAGAGCTGCTCAACTCTTCCACACAGTGGAATCACTCTCCAATTCTTCCTGCCTAAAAGCCCCAACCACATACTCCAGGGGAAGGTGTGAAGATTTCTCTGCCTTCTTCACAAACAAGGTGTCTACCATCCGTGCCAGCATTACACCAACAACATTAATTGACCACTGGACGTTGCATATGCCTACTACCGTACCACCATGGCAAGTCTTTGACACTGAGTGTAGAAGATTTTGGAATTCTCATTCAAAGTCTCCGCCCCACTACCTGCGACCTGGATCCTGGCCCAACTGGATCCTTAATGCAGTGCCCAGCGCTGTTCAGGCCAGCACTTCACAAAATCACTCAGTGCTCCTTGCAAAGTGGACTTTTCCCAGAAGAACTAAAGAAAGCAATCATAAAACCCCTCCTGAAGAAACCATCACTAGATCCTGATTCTGTAAGCAACTACAGACCTGTGGCGAACTTACCATTCCTATCAAAAGTTATCGAGAAAGCAGTCGCCAACCAGCTAGAAGCCAGGCTTACAGATAACAACATCTTTGATACTTTTCAGTCAGGATTCAGGAAAAGGCACAGCACTGAAAAAGCATTAGTCCGAGTAATGAATGATCTACTTACTGCAAGGGACAAGGGTGATTGCTCAATTCTGATTCTTCTTGACTTGTCTGCAGCATTTGATACTGTGGATCATGAAATACTAATCCAGCGACTGAAGAATTACTGTGGCCTAAGGGGTACTGTTCTTAGCTGGTTTCAGACCTTCCTATCTGGCAGGACACAGCAAGTATGTCTGGGCACACACAACTCTAATCCAGTGCCACTTGCCTATGGAGTTCCACAGGGTTCTGTACTATCACCATTACTCTTTGCAGTCTACATGCTCCCACTGGGCAAAATAATCCAGAACTATGGTTTAGGATACCATTGTTATGCAGATGACACACAACTGTATCTGTCCTTCAAGCCTGGCACCCAAGACCCATCAGCATCCATAAATGCGTGTCTAGTGGATTTACAAAATTGGATGAACACCAGCTGGCTGAGGCTGAACTCTGATAAAACAGAGGTGTTGGTGGTAGGTGGTCCACACATGATGGATATAGTTCAAAACGCTCACCACCTCAAACTAGCAATTGGGGGAGATACTGTACAGTATAAAGACTCTGTGCGAAACCTTGGGGTGATCCTGGATGGAAATCTAAAACTCAGACAGCAGGTATCAGCTGTCGTCAAGTCTTCCTTCTTCCATCTAAGAAATATAGCGAAAATCAAACACCTTATCCCAGCTGAAGACCTACCTGCCCTGGTTCACGCATTTGTATCCCCCCGTCCTAGACTACTGCAACGCCCTGTTAATCGGATCTACAGATAAGGTTCTGCGCCCCTTACAGCTAGTACAGAATGCTGCAGCCAGACTCCTAGCCAATGCCCCCCGCAGCTCACACATCACCCCAGTACTGCAAACTCTTCACTGGTTGCCAGTAAAATGGAGAATCAATTTTAAGATCTGCCTGCTGACATTCAAGGCTCTACACCACATGGGACCCAAATACATAGCGGATCTATTGGAACTTTATGCCCCTCCATGCACCCTCCGCTCTGCCAACAAGATGAAGCTGGTTATTCCCAGGATACACTTAACATTTGGTGCTCGGGCCTTTTCCTATGCAGCCCCTACTCTATGGAACTAACTTCCACAATCAGTACGAGAGGCTCCTTCTCTGGACAGCTTTAAAAAAAGGCTAAAAACTCACCTCTTTTCCCTAGCCTTTGAGACTGCATAATGCAGGGTCACAGCGCTTTGAGTCCCCAGGGAGAAAAGCGCTATATAAATATTACTGTTATTGTTATATCTTACTATTCTCTTGCCTATCGATTCTGTACTGTGCCTGCTCGCTCGTTACTGATCATAGCCTGTCTGACCAGTCTCTACTCACCAGTGAGCCCTTGTCACTGGTGAGGTGCTCTACTGATAGTACCCACCAGCTCCTCTGGTGAGGTGAAGCCAAACTATCAGTTATTGTGTCCTGATAGTACCCACCAGCTCCTCTGGTGAGATGAAGCCAAACTATCAGTTACTGTGTTCTAATTGTACCCACCAGCTCCTCTGGTGAGGTTAAGCCTAACTAATCAGTTACAGTGTTCTATAGTACCCACCAGCTCCTCTGGTGAGGTTTAGCTAAACTCTTCTGTTACTGTTGCACCAAGCACTACACACCTCGTTGCTTACCAGCTATACTTGTATTATTGGTGATACTGCAGATCACCACATAATCAGGTATAACGTCTGTATTATTAGTGATTCTGCAGATTACACATAATCAGACATCTGTGTTGCTACACCATTCGTTACAATTACTCTCATGATAGTTATACTTTAACAGATAAATAGATATTATCGTATCTACAACATCCACATTTGGAGTTTTCCACCACAAATCCTTCTTGGTGGAGTGGTGAAGGGGATTCTGAAGCTTCAGCTACAGCTCATGTCGGAAAGCAGCATTCCAAGCCTGCAAGCCTCAGGAATTCAGAGTGAGCTGACAGGTCCGCCCCTTGTGATTTCAGACCGCTCTGTATTAAAAACGTCCTGCTGAGAAGTTTTCTTCAATTCATTTCCATATTGTAAACATAATGAGACCACTCATGTTTATTTGTGGGCAAAAGATCCCTTGGGGGCTCTTCACAGCTGCATTCTGAGTGTAACGCATACCTACTCTGTGCCACCTCCACTTCACATGACTGCTTCTTTAATCACAACTTCGGCAATGGCGCACAGCAGGAACACATGGATATGTGCGCAGGTACAGTCTATTCATAAAGCACTTAAGTCAATTAAAATTCAGCCCCCTGGAAGCTACGCTTAGATTTTCTTTTCATAAACATTGTGTTTTCAGTTGTCTTGCTTCTTCTTCCTGCTTGGCAAATAACAGGGAAACCGTTTTATTTTCATAATCACTGTCCAAATCTGCATTTAGTAGTAGAGGAGACCCTTAAACCTCCCAGATGCTCGCTGCTATTCTGCGGTGAAATGTACCATCACAACTTCCCTGACGCCAATTACAATATCTTAAGAATTCAAATAAAACGTGTCTTGTGCAAGTTTATGAATTGTAAATGTGAGGAGGCTTTCTGCTTTCATAGTGTTTGGAGATGATCAATGTGAAGCTAAGGTTTCTGACTTGCAAATGTATCTGAAAATTGTGCGCAGACTGAAACTGGGCCAATCAGTCTGCAATTTCTATTGATTAGTGTAATTTCAACTACAATTTTTAAACACATTGACAAAGCGTTTTTTTTTTTTTTGCGATTGTCGATCCAAAAAACGCTGCCAAAAATGCCCGAGTGGGTCCCAGGACTTAGGCACTGTTCACACTTATTCATGCAAATTCTGCATGCGATTTTCCACATTTTTATGCATGTACAATTCTGCGTGTTGCGATTTTACAGTTGTTTTTTTCCTTTGATTTTAACTCCTCGTTTTACTTTCCAAAAATGTTTTATCAAATATATACAATGAAGATAATAAATTGTGAGAATATAAATGATTTACCTCCATTTCCACTGAAATGCATTAAATGTGATTTGCACATTCAAAAAAAAAAAAAAAAAGCAACAGTGTCGTGTACATGAAGAAAAATAACAAAACGCACAACCAACCATCCTCCCCCAGGAAAACCGCTGGAGAGATGTGATGCAAATTCTGATGAATGTGAACGGGGCCTAAGGCTTGTTTTATACTTCAGCTGAAAAATGGGCACTTTGTTTTACGGACCAGCAAACTGACATGTCAACAGATCCTATGTTATTTATAACATTCGCTCACAAATTTCATTTTGCAATGGATCTGTTGAATCTGTTGTGGTTGTCAGAATGCAAAGTCCTGACTTGGACAAGTGGATGTGCTTTCCATGGAAGATTACGATGTAGACGCAACTACTGCAGACATACCACAACCTGCCACCAGAGCGGATACTGCGCTGTCCACTTTGGCTGTCCATTGGAGATTTGGCTCAAGTGGGAGCCGAACCTAAGGGCCCATTCACACTACAAGTAGCACTACCGTTTTGCACGGGTGATTTTACCGCGATTGGCAACGTAAAAATCACTGGGCACCCTCGTGATTCCTGACAATCGCAATCAGTGCTTTGTAAAGCATTGTACTGCAATCGCTCAAGAATCGTGCCAAAATGTTGCATGCAACGTGTTTGCCACAAATCGCGTAAACACCCGTGATCGGTGGCAATCGCAGCAGTGAGATCACTGCCATACAGTTACCATTGCACTAGTGTTTTAAAAAGCGCTATCGCTTTGGCAATTAGCGGAAATCACCTGCTAATTGCCGTAGTGTGAATGGACCTTAAAGGGGTTCTTTCACGAAAAAAGTAGGCAGTTAAAAAATGTGACAGATGACAGGTTTTGGGCCAGTCCATCTTTTTAATGGTGGCCACTAATGATCCAACCTCTCTCATCCAATCTTACCATTTCTATGTAATATAAGGGACTCTCTTAATGATTCATTCAACATATTTACTCAATTTACCTTTATACTACATAGATTTGTTAAGATTGGATCATTAGTGGCTACCTTTGGTGGCCATACATGGTACAATTTATTCATACAATCTTACCATTTCTATGTAGTATAAGGGTAAATTAAGTGAATATACTGAAAGGATATTTTAGGCAGTTCCCTTATATTACATAGAAATGGTAAGATTGTATGAAAAAATTGTACCATGTATGACCACCATTAGGGGGATTCTCAGGGCTTTCTTTGTTTTCAACAGCATTTCCTGAACAACAGTTGCAAAATCTAACTGACATAATAGTGTGCAAGTGATTAGGGAGGCCGGCTGGTATCTTGCTATTTTGGCAGTTAACCCCCTTGGCGGTATGAAAAATACCGCCAGGGGGCAGCGCAGCAGTTTTTTTTAATTTTTTTTTTTTTAAATCATGTAGCGAGCCGAGGGCTCGCTACATGATAGCCGCTGCTCAGCGGCATCCCCCCGCCCGCTTCGATCAGGAAATCCCGTTCAAAGAACGGGATTTCCTGGAGGGCTTCCCCCGTCGCCATGGCGACGGGGCAGGATGACGTCACCGACGTCGGGACGTCATTGGGAGTCCAGCTCCAACCCTCGGCGCTGCCTGGCACTGATTGGCCAGGCAGCGCACGGGGTCTGGGGGGGCCGCGCGCCGCACCGGTTAGCGGCGATCGGGCGCGCGGCGGCGGCGATCGGAGTGCTGGCGCAGCTAGCAAAGTGCTAGCTGCGTCCAGCAAAAAAAATTATTTAAATCGGCCCAGCAGGGCCTGAGCGGCACTCTCCGGCGGCTTACCCCGTGTCACACACGGGGTTACCACTAAGGAGGTTAAACTGCTGTTCAGGAAATGCTGTTGAAAACAAAGAAAGCCCTGAGAATCCCCCTTAAGCTGGCCACTAAAGGTCCAATCTCTAGCGAAAAATCGTTCGAGCGATCAGAAATTCTGATCAGACGAAAAATCGTTTACTACACCATCAACTAACCAATCATTGCTTCCTATCTATCACGACCACCAAGAAAATCCAAATTTTCGTTCGACGAAAATTCATTCGGGCGACGTTTTTTTCACTCGTTCATAATCGATTTTGTCCACCAATGGAGATTATTTACAACCAATCCGATCAGAATTTCTGATCGCTCAAACAATTTTTCGCTAGAAATTGGACAGTTAGTGGCCAGCTTTAAAAAGATGGACTGGTCCAAAACCTGTCATCTGTCACATTTTTTAACTGCCTACTTTTTTCGCCAAAGAACTCCTTTAAGTGTTTCTTAGCGCAGATGGAGATGAAGAATCTTGCAGGAAGAGTCTCCTTACCTTAATTTTTTGGAGGATGTATCAGCTATAGACATTGTTGGTAACGCACATCAAAGAAGAAGAGCACAGATGCGGGTTCAAATCCCATTGTAAATTCTACAAGGAGTGGGAACCAGTTCTGGTTGAATGCTGGTGAATTGGTCTAGTACATAATGATGCAGTCCAGAAGACCTTCCATTTTTGCAACCCAAAACAACTTTGCAACCTAGTTGTTTTTTATTGCTACAAGAATTCCAGCTTCCTGTGAGTGTGTTTTCAGTGCATAAATGTTTGTATGTAAATTGACCATTCACCTCAGCACGTCCTTTTCTCTTAAAATTTAGCAGAATCCCAGTAGAATGAGCATGGCTACCTTTGCTTAGTTAACTGTGAACGAAACTTGACAATTAAGTTTACACTTCTTGTGAATGCATTTTTTTTAGCTGCAAACTGAATGAGAAGCAATAAAATTGTTATCTTCCTATACTTTGTACCAAAATAAAACACTTGTAAAAATAAATACAAAAGTGACAGAGTTGAAAAGTTATTTTAGGGCCTCAGTTTTTTTAAATATGTATGCCATGAGAGTGTATTTACTCTTATTTTTGCTAATAAGGGCTTGCAATCATTGGTAGTGTGCAATGAGAAACCGAAAACCACAACATAGAAAAAATACACCTTTATTTACAAATAATATATTGTCACTATACTTTGTACTAGGGACATACTGTAATTCAAACCTTGTGATAACCAGGACAAATAGGCGGATAAAATGTGTGGGTTTTATGTATGGTAGCATCGTTTATGTTAAATCTATAGGGGATGAAATTGGAGAAATTGTGTATTTTTTCATTCTTTTTTTTTTTTTTTTGAAAGGGAAGAAGATACTTACCTAAGGAGAGGGTTCCCCAACCTGGTCCTCCAGTGCCACCAACAGTACCATGTTTTGCAGAAAACAACAAACATACACTGGTGAGGAAATCAGTGTCTCAGCAGAGCTGATAAGCTACCTCTGTGGATTTCCACAAAACATGCAAGGTAGGCCTTGAGAACAGGGTTGGGGAACAATGCTATAGAGCCTTCCCATCCCTCTTCTGGTCTTCTTGTTCCAGCGCTGGCTCCCCCATAGCAGTATTTGATTAATTTGGTCAAATACTCCTGCTGTCTCCGCCGCCAAAGGGAGGCTTTGGAAGTCTTCAGGAGCCCAAGTGCTCCCGAAGATGGGCTGCTCCATACTGTGCACACGTGAGTGCCCTCTCTCATGCACTTGTGTGTGCAGTATGTAGCCGCCTGCCTTTGGGAGGACTCTGCTCGCAAAGACTTTCAAAGTCCCCCGCGGCAGGGCATTCAAACAGGGAAGCTAGTGCTGCACTGAGGGCACCGGGAGAGGAGAGGGAAGGCTCTACTGGACTCAGAGCCTTCACTCTCCTTAGGTAAGTTTGTTTTGTTTTTTTTAATTAAATTGAATCCAAATGACTTTAAAACCTCCTATGAGGAAAATCAGAAGACATATAGCTTGAGGGACCCTGTATTATAAATAAATTTCTTAGCCAAATTTAATACAATAACCTCAAAAGTAATTGGCTTCTCATTTTAAACAAAAACATTTGCAAATGTTCTAAGGCTGCCCCACGAGGACATGGTTGAAGGTTGGTATCAAATAAAACCTGAACTCTAAGACCATTCTATTTCATGTGTTTCACATAGACCGTTATGTTTGAATACAGCAAGGGGGCTGATGAGTGATAATAGGCCTAATAGTTGTCTCCACCGCTGAATGTCTATTGCCATTGTAAGTATTCTAAAGGCAGTCCAGTTCTGCTGCAAGTGAGTAGCAGGCTAATGATTATCTAATATCCAATGATACAGATTGAAAGCTATATAGATGGTTGCTAAGTGATGCATTTATGATGCTAGACATAATTATATACAGGTCTCAGTCTCAATCCACATTGAAACAAATATGAGCAAATAAACTTTATTTCCCAGAAGAAAAAAAACCTTTGCAGCATTTAGCTGCAAAAATAGGGAAAAATGTATTGTGATATGTTGACTAATTGGCCTGCACTCTAAAGAAAAGTCTATTGTATTTTTAATGAAAATGCCAGTGAGGCAGAGAGGTGCTAAGATCTGGAGCAAATTCATCCAAATTGCAGAAATAAACAAAGCGAAGCATTCTGGGGATAGACATGCTATTCTCCAAGGAAAGGCTGACAAAATTGAGACATTTTCAGCAAAGTTTTACCTTCTCCCTGGAATGTTTGAGATGAACTCCGTGTAACACTGTCTTCCAAGAAAAGACAAAGTGATCAATGCGAGAGCACATCAGGCTCCCTTGGACAGGCCAATCAATGCAAGAAAGAACCTTGCCCAGGGCCTTATGCAAATAGAAGCACGTTCTGTAACCTAGGGAGGGAACATGCGCAATAGATCAATGGGATCTGATAAAACCTTACAGCTATATCAGCCTCAGACAGTAAATATATAATGATGAATCCCTCATGTTTTCAGTGAACTCTTAAACTAGGTTATTTTCAGCAGCAGGAGGGTAAAGAAAGCTCACCAGCCAGAATACAGCAGGAGGAAAGATTAGAAAAAATGTGCGTCTGGAATTAATAGTTAATTAAGCCAAGTTGAAGTTGTTTTTACGCTCGCTAATACTGAGGCAAGGGTTTGTTTTCCTATTATTTTGTCCTTGCATGAGATCGCAAAATAGCCACGACATAGGAGCATTAAAGCATTATCCAGACGAAAAAGATAATCCCTAAATTAATGGATGGAGGTGTCGTGTCACTCAAAGGCTCTTATTACGACTTGGAGACTCCAACTACAAGACCGATCTACTGGAAAATGTCTCTGACCACCACTGAGCTGCCCTCTGTACCAAGCAACAAATCAATAGAAAAAGTGTGCAGTTAGGAGAATAAGACACCTTCAAAACATCAAAGGAAAAGTGGGTAGGCCTAAAACATGATTTAAAAAAGGATTATTAAAAAATATATATAACAACAACAATAATATTTATACAGCGCTTTTCTCCCTGGGGACTCAAAGCGCTGTGACCCTGCATTATGCAGTCTCAAAGGCTAGGGAAAAGAGGTGCGTTTTTAGCCTTTTTTTAAAGCTGTCCAGAGAAGGAGCCTCTTGTACTGATTGTGGAAGTGAGTTCCATAGAGTAAGGGCTGCATAGGAAAAGGTCCGAGCACCAAATGTTAAGTGTATCCTGGGAATTACCAGCTTCATCTTGTTGGCAGAGCGAAGGGTGCATAAAGTTCCAATAGATCCACAATGAATTTGGGTCCCATGTGGTGTAGAGCCTTGAATGTCAGCAGGCAGATCTTAAAATTGATTCTACATTTTACTAGCAACCAGTGAAGAGTTTGCAGTACTGGGGTGATGTGTGAGCTGCGGGGGGCATTGGCTAGGAGTCTGGCTGCAGCATTCTGTACTAGCTGTAAGGGGCGCAGAACCTTATCTGTAGCTCCGATGAACAGGGCATTGCAGTAGTCTAGGACGGGGGGAAACAAATGCATGAACCAGGGCAGGTAGGTCTTCAGCTGGGATAAGGTGTTTGATTTTCGCTATATTTCTTAGATGGAAGAAGGAAGACTTGACGACAGCTGATATCTGCTGTTTGAGTTTTAGATTTCCATCCAGGCTCACCCCAAGGTTTCGCACAGAGTCTTTATACTGTACAGTATCTCCCCCAATTGCTAGTTTGAGGTGGTGAGCGTTTTGAACTATATCCATCATGTGTGGACCACCTACCACCAACACCTCTGTTTTATCAGAGTTCAGCCTCAGCCAGCTGGTGTTCATCCAATTTTGTAAATCCACTAGACACGCATTTATGGATGCTGATGGGTCTTGGGTGCCAGGCTTGAAGGACAGATACAGTTGTGTGTCATCTGCATAACAATGGTATCCTAGGCCATGGTTCTGGATTATTTTGCCCAGTGGGAGCATGTAGACTGCAAAGAGCAATGGTGATAGTACAGAACCCTGTGGAACTCCATAGGCAAGTGGCACTGGATTAGAGTAGTGTGTGCCCAGACATACTTGCTGTGTCCTGCCAGATAGGAAGGTCTGAAAGCAGCTAAGAACAGTACCCCTTAGACCACAGTAATTCTTCAGTCGCTGGATTAGTATTTCATGATCCACAGTATCAAATGCTACAGACAAGTCAAGAAGAATCAGAATTGAGCAATCCACTGTGTGGAAGAGTTGAGCAGCTCTGTTGTTGGCTGTAGATATTTTGTGCGAGATAAAGTCTGATTTTTTTCTTGGCTATTGCGTGTTGGTATTGTCTGAGGTGTTGAACTAGGCAAGATTTGTGCTCCTCAGACCCTGATTTACGCCACTGTCTTTCTAGTCTGCGCCCTTTCTTTTTTATATCCATGATGGTTTTGTCAAACCAATTAGCTTTCTGCTTTTTGGTTGCCAATTTGGTGCGCCATGGGGTAATACTGTCAAGTGTTTCATATATCGTGTTGTTGTACTGGGTTACTAGAGTGTTTGGGTCCATTTGACTGTGGAGCAGATTTACATTTGGATTAATACAGAGCCATTTTAACCTCCTTGCCAGTTATCCCGAGCTCAGCTCGGGGTAACCTGCGTAGGAGGATTTCTCAGGCCCCGCTGGGCCGATTTTCACAAAAAAATTTTCCTGCACGCAGCTAGCACTTTGCTAGCTGCGTGCAGTTTCCGCTCGCCGCCGATTCGCCGCTACCCGCCGCGCCCCCCCCCCCTCCAGACCCCTTGCACAGCCTGGCCAATCAGTGCCAGGCAGAGCTGAGGGGTGGATCGGGATTCCCTCTGACGTCCCGATGTCGGTGACGTCATCCCGCCCGGTCGCCATGGCGACCGGGGAAGCCCAGCAGGAAATCCCGTTCTGAACGGGATTTCCTGCGGCGATCAGAGTGGATAGGGGGATGCCGCTTGTCAGCGGCTATCATGTAGCGAGCCCTCGGCTCGCTACATGATTTTAAAAAAATTGTAACAGAATTGTAACAACAAGGGGGTTAAAGCTTATTCAGCAAGTTTATTCTATAAGTCAGGACATCTATAGATATAAATGTGGTGCTTTAGCAGTCAGTTTTTGTAACTTCAACCTTTTTGCTCTGTCATAATGAATTGATAGTGAAAGTTGCATACAGTAGTTAAATAGTGATCTCATGTCTAGAAGAACTAACTCAAGTTAGGAAAAGATACAGTAGAGGGCTTGATGCAATTATAGGATTAAATGACAACTGCCCTAAAAACAAGCCTGTAAAATAAAGATGTACCTGTACATAATACTCATCCCCTCAGCATCTTCTGACACCCCTCAGTTCTCCAGTTTGGCCGAAAACTCCTTTCCAAAATCCGAAACCTCCATATTGAAAATGGCACTGACCCGGAAGGCATTCCAGTGTCAGCACTTCTTCAGTGTCAAAATGCTTGCTTGGGACACTTGGGAGTGAGCTTAGTGGAACGGAGAGGGACGTGAACGGTTGATAAAAGGGGTGTGAGTGGGACAGACGGACACCGGAACCCTGTCTCTACTGAAGTTTCCTTCTCTGAAAGTTTAAACTTTACCACCGGGGATTAGGGGGACCAAAGAGCACAATGGAAAGTGCATAGAGGTTTGTACCAGTGCACAGAACATACCACCGCGCTTAGTTTAACTAGTTCCCGCCTACCTATTGACAATCAAGTGAAGTGCGCAACTAAAATCCGACCCAAATGTCACTTGATTGCGGCTACTGCAAAATAGGTGTTTATAAAACGTCCCATTTGCACTAAAAAATAAATGTTTTAAATGTTCACTTTGCCGGAACTTATTAAATAATTGAAATCTGGGTTAGTCGTATCACGCTCTTTTGTGCAGTACTGAGTCAGTACCATGCAAGTGTGCAGTACTGAGTCGTGGAACGCGTCCCACTGGACGCGTGCAAGGCTGTGATATGCATAGAAGTGGCAGGCAGCTGGGTAATTAACCCCCTCTCTCCCAGCCGTACACCTGAGGCAACTTAAGCCTCATTAGAAGCACAAATTCGAGTAGATAGCTACTTGTAATTACTCGTGAGCACATCACTGACTGAATCCCCCTGCTAAGCCGCCCCATTGATAATCCTTACTACAGTAAGGCGCGTGCGTGCGCACACACGCACACACACACACACACACACACACACACACACACACACACACACACACACACACACACACACACACACACACACAGCTTCTCATTGGTTACAATCATTCAAGATGCTTTTGTCAGGGCTCCCTTCTAACTAAACTAAATGGGAGCTCCAGCAAAAGCATCTTTCAGTCTCTCACAGGGGCTTCCCATTGGTCCACTGATCTGACCAATGAGAATCCTCAAAGTAGGAAGAAAATGTAAAAATCCAAGAATATACTGCAACTCTGCTGCAGTACGAAGCAATGTTTACGCACATAGGGAGAGAAAGACGAAGCAATGTATGCTTTCATTTGTTGTACACACACAATTCCTTTTCTCATAATACCAAGCCCTGATCATTGTGGTTTTTTATGTTGCATCTCTGTTAGCGTAGAGAATTAAAGTTTACGAGCACCAAAAACACCATGTTAGTCACTTTTCAAAATCGTGTTTTTATGCAACCCATTCTGTCTCTAACATTTCCCTGTTAAGCTGTAAGAAAATGAATATGAAGCACTTTACAGACTTTTATGATCATGTAATAAAATGATGTCACACAATCATTAAACATCTATGTATGTAATGGAAAGCTGCAATCAAGGTCAGCGTTTTCCCACCCATCAAGCCTGATCGGAAAGCCAAGATGCTGAGAATACGCAGAACATACAAATGGATCTTGATTACTTTATGAGTTTACTTCTAGAGTTTCAGGCACAAGGTGTTTAACCATCTTTAATTCATCCCCAAGGGGGTTATTGTTCTCTACGTATTCACTAATCATATCAGTTATAGTAACTGTAGTTACTCTACAGCATATCACATTCAGACGCAATAAAAATAATTACCCTGCGTGTTACAAATACACTAAAATAAAACACCAGAGATAACAGATCTGTAAATAGACACCATCATATCCTGAGCAATTTAATAAGGCTGCTAATAATATATCTCCCTGTACAAGATAGCCGTCTATCACAAACACGTAAAGAGGATCACACAAATTGCTGGGTGGGGGAGGGGCAAAACAGAGGGGGGGGGGGGAGAGAAAGTGACCAAAGAATTTCAAAGTGAGGAAATAAAAATACAGGTAGTCCCCAGTTATCGAACGAGATAGGGACTGTAGGTTTGTTCTTAACCTGAACCATTCTTAAGTAGCAACACTGCGACTCCATTTTCCCCCGCTGTCTTCGTGTGTCCCCCTCTATGCCACCTCTGTCCCACTGGTCCCTCAGTGCCCCCCTCTGTGCCACCTCTGTCCCCCTGGTCCTTCAGCGCCCACCTGTTCCCTCAGTGCCCCCCCTGCCCCTTCCCCGCTGTGTCACCTCTGTCCCCCTGGTCACTCAGTGCCCCCTCTGTGAAATCTCTGCCCCCCCTCTGTCCCTTCCCCACTGTGTCACCTCTGTCCCCCTGGTCCCTCAGTGCCCCCCTCTGCCTCCCCGTGACACCTCTGTCCCCCTGGTCCCTCAGTGCCCCCCTCTGCCTCCCCCCTGTGACACCTCTGTCCCCCTGGTTCCTCAGTGCCCCCCTTTGCCTACCCCCTTTGACACCTCTGTCCCCCTGGTCCCTCAGTGCCCCCCTCTGTGCCACCTCTGTCCCCCTGGTCCCTCAGCGCCCACCTGTTCCCTCAGTGCCCCCCTGCCCCTTCCCCGCTGTGTCACCTCCGTCCCTCTGGTCCCTCAGTGCCCCCTCTGTGAAACCTTTGCCCCCCCCCCTCTGTCCCTTCCACACTGTGTCACCTCTGCCCCCCCTCTGTGCCACCTCTGTCCCTCAGTGTCCCCCTCTGTGCCACCTCCGTCCCCCTGGTCCTTCAGTGTCACCCCTGTCCCCCTGGTCCCTCAGTACCCCCTTCTGTGCCACCTCTGACCCCCCCCCCCCCCCCCATACATAACTTTACAACTTTGCCCTGGTAATGGTATA
Source organism: Hyperolius riggenbachi (assembly GCF_040937935.1). NCBI lineage: Eukaryota > Metazoa > Chordata > Amphibia > Anura > Hyperoliidae > Hyperolius > Hyperolius riggenbachi. Next base: position 565,352,172 of record NC_090646.1, read on the forward strand.
GACTTGTTTGCTTGAAGGGTTAATTAGCATTGAATTGACAGATGCAATTACAGGGATATTGCTTGGCCCTGACTGGTATTTTACAGATGGCGCCTAATAGTGATAGCGACATCAACAGGCATTTTCCATTAATTCACATGAAGGTAAAATGACTAGTCAGCACCACAAAAAGCTCTGCAGTAGCAGTTTTCAGACTCGATTCCTGTAATTTCGTGGTGCTTAACACCTCTAGCTACAACAGTGTACACTCCATGGCGCTAAGTCACACTACAAGCCTTCTTCTAGCTTTTCTGGAAACATTGCTGCAGGTGTTTTGGTGGTGATGACTAGCGAATTCACCTTTACAGAACTCAATAGAAAATGCCTGTCAGCACCAAAGAAATCACCAGCAAGTGCCAGTCAAGCGCCAACTGAAACCTTAAGGCAGGGTGCACACTTATTAAAGGACCAGTATCACGAAAAATTGTAAAATTTAAAATAAATATTAACACATACAAATAAGTAGGTTTCTTCCCCAGTAAAATGACCTATACATTTCTCCTATGTCTCTTTCACTTACAGTGGGTAGTACAATTCGAATGAAACGGACATGTTTTTGATTAGTCCAACTCTTCACGGGGGATTCTCAGTATATAATTTATTCTTTACAAAACACTTCCCTGGAAAGGCTCTATATAAAGATGTAGGCAGCCCCCCTCCTGTTTGCACACTATTCTGTCAGCCTGACTGAGCAACTGTCATTCACTAAGTGCTTTTCAAAATAAAGAAAACCCTGAGAATCCCCCATGAGGAGATTGGCTATTTTAAAAACTGTCAGTTCTGTCAGATTTCTACTACCTACTTTATGTGACAGCAACACAGGAGAAAGGTCATTTGTAGCACATTTTACTCTGGGAGAAATACACTTTTTATTTATGTTTGCGTATGTATTTTAACATTTTTCGAGATAGTGGTCCTTTAACCACTTCAGTCTATCTGGACGAATATATCCGCCCAGATAGACTGTGCTGCTGCCTGAGGCTCGCGCTCCAGCGTGCGCTCCAGCCGCCTGCTGTTAGCCCCAGATCAATGAATGAATATAGTTCCCATTCATCAATCAAGGTCTCCGGTAGAAAAACCGACAGTCTGCTGACAGAGGCCGCTGTCTTTCTGCAAAAAAAAAAAAAAAGTAAAACTACACCCACATACATTTTTTTATTAAACAAACCCACAATATTACATTTAAAATTAACTGTTTACCTCCCACGCCAAAAATAAAATTTTTAATAAAAAATAAGTACAAAAAAGTTACAATAAAAAAACCCAACAACATCATAAATAGTTACCTAAGAGTCTGAACTTTTTGAAAATGCATGTCAAGAGAGTATATTAATATAATTGTTTAAATTATAAGCTTGTAAATAGTGATGGACGCAAATTGAAAAAATGCACCTTTATTTCCAAATAAAATATTGGCGCCATACATTGTGATAGGGACATCATTTAAACGGTGTAATAACTGGGACAAATGAGCAAATAAAATGTGTGAGTTTTAATTATGGTAGCATGTATTAATTTCAAACTATAATGGCCAAAACCTGAGAAATAATGAATTGTTTCCATTTCTTTCTTAATCCTCCTGTTAAAACGGATTTAGAAAAAAAAATTCTTAGCAAAATGTACCACTCAAAGAAAGCCTAATTAGTGGCGGAAAAAACAAGATATAGATCAAGTAATTGTGATAAGTAGTTATAAAGTTATTGGCGAATGAATGGGAGGTGAAAGTTGCTCGGATGCATAAAGTGAACAACACTACAGGCTGAAGTGGTTAAGATTCATGTGCATTTTGTGAATGTGCGAGAACGTGTTCACCACGCATCTTATGAAAGCTGATGGAGAATCACACTTTTGCTAAGATTCATGTTTTCACGTGCGGAAAAAAAAAGTACATAGCATGCAAATTCACATTTACTTGACATACAAATGCAAATTTTAATGTGAAAAACCGAATATGGAAAAATGGTTAGTTTTTCACAACAATAAGTGTTAACCCTGCCTAAAAGAGCCAGTTGGTGCTTTCAAAAAGTGCTAGTCAGTGCCAAACAACTCCTACAAAGACTCCAACCAATGCTAACTTTTTTTTTAGTGCCTACAGTGTGAATGGGCACTGAAAATAAATGAGGTGAAAATAAATGGATAAAATTGGAACAATTTAATCTGTCCTCCTACTCCTAAAAATTACCTTTTTCCTCTTTTTAGATATACCATGGTTTTATTTTATAATTAAACATTTACAACATAGATTGAATAGTTTGTTGCATCTACTCATTGGCAATCTAATGGCCCGTACTCACGGGCTGCAGAAGTGGCCTGTCGCCAGCACACGTGAGCGTGCTAGCGACAGGCCGGCGACAGCTTCTCTCCAGGTCCCTCCGCGTACACACGCGGAAGAGGGACCAGCGTCGAGACGGAAGCTGTCGCCGACGTTCCTCCTCCCCCCGCCGGAAGCTCCATTTACCTCTATGGAGGTTGCTGTCGCTAGTCCGCATACTCACGCGGACTAGCGACAGTTGCGGCGAAGGTGCGGCAGCGACTGTTGCCATGCGATTGAAACTTTCAATCGCATGGCGACAAGAGCGACGGGCGACAGTTCCTCCTCCCCCCGCCGGAAGCTCCATTTACCTCTATGGAGGTTGCTGTCGCTAGTCCGCATACTCACGCGGACTAGCGACAGTTGCGGCGAAGGTGCGGCAGCGACTGTTGCCATGCGATTGAAACTTTCAATCGCATGGCGACAAGAGCGACGGGCGACAGTTCGGGGTGCGCGCGCGTGCAACGGCCCATACTCACGGGCGACCTGTCGCCGCAACACACGCGCGCCGCGTGTTGAGGCGACAAAAGTCCCTCGTGAGTATGGGCCATAGGAGTCCCTGAGTGAAAATACATGAACTATTGACCTTTTTCTATCTCTCCTGTGCTCACAGAAGTTGTATTCTGCTAGGAAAACTTTTATGGCTGTAATTTGCTTATTAGTGAGGCTTGCTATATTCTGCAGCACCACAAGATGGAAGCTGCCACTTGCATGCCTGAAAATTAACTCTTTCAAGCAGCAAAATAATAAAAAAAAAAAGATAAACAGCCTGGTGCCACTTAGGGACCGGGCTTGTTTTCTTAGATCTGTGCTGCCCACAGCACAGATCATGTGGCAGCCAGGGCGACCCGACTTCCCCCCCTTTTTTCCCCACTAGGGGGATGTCCTGCTGGGGGGTCGCTGCCGGCTATGTGTGACAAGCGGGGAGGGGCCTCCTCAAAGCCCCCCTCCGCAGTGATTTTCCGCCTCGCTCCCTTTCCCTCCCGCCCCTCCTTTCCCTGGGCGGCACAGGACGGCAATCCGGTGATCCCCAGCCAATCAGAGGACCGGGGATCGATCTCCTTTACGGCGCTGCTGCGCAGCAGCGCCGTATGATGTAAACACCTGGGATTTCTTCCCCGCATGTTTACATTTAGCCTGCGAGCCGTGATCGGAGGCTCGCAGGCTGTTCACGGAGACACCCTCTGTGAACTGACATGGAAAGGCCGCTCGAACGAGAGGCAGTTTCCATGTAAAACCACTAGCAACCTGCCGTTGCCTATCGGCGTTGAGCGGTCGTTAAGTGGTTAATATGTTTTTTACACTCTACACTCGATTATCTCATCATGTCACATGTCACCTTGGGTAATATGTTAAAACAGAAAAAAATGTCATAGGGTTTATGTGATTTTCCCATGACCATATGCTAGTTAAAAACACCACACTTTTTTCACAAACTAGAGAAATCAGCTGACAGAAATACACAGATAGTTACCACACACAGACACAGCTTTCCACACCAGTGTTGTTATTTATGCAAAAAGCTCCAATATGCTGCATTATACCATTTAAGTAACTTGTCGGGTGCAAATGACTAACTCCAGTTAAAAGGAGAAGAGGATTCTACATAAACGAGTTTACAATCTAGTATGCGGGAGAGCACGAGTAATATAATGACACCTTGTGATCTTCATTGTTTTTAGTGTGTAGTAGAACATAGCTGTCTACAGCCTCTCATCTTACAATGACATGCCACCAACATCCTAATGCCGCCACAAGCCGTCATTTATGTGTGCTAGGGAAACCCTCTGGGGACCTGCAGAACATGTTCCATCTGCCTACAGTCTGGAGTCTGGACAGATACACACTGCATTATTGAGAAAACACTCTGGTAGAATATTGATCACTTAACACAAATGTTAAGATAGTGTTATCCTCACACACACTAGCTGAATAAGGCAGACAGCACTGACTATTCAAACTACGGTAACTGCTCCACAACTAATACTGAATAGGACATCAGTAAAGGATCACTTCTTGCATCTTGCATTCTGCGGTTTGCCTTTTTGAAATATAGCGGATGTTCTGTGATATGAATTTCAGTTCTTATCTTCTAACCTAGATATTTGTACTAGTCTTCCTGAAAGCAAAATGAAACTTAAAAAAAGAGATTGCAGTGATTAAGAGAACTGGCATTAATAGTGGCACACACCTGCTGTGACATACCCTGCTGAAGACAATAGCAACCCGTGAGCAGACACAACTGGCCTCATTTGTGAGACTCTCTGAGGGAATATTTGTCTCCGTCTGAGCTCCTTCACACCCAATCCCATTCTTACTTTCATTTTCCCTTACTACACACTGCAAATCTCACTGGCTGACGCTGAGCAACAGGGAGGGGAGGATTACTAAAGATGTGCAATAAAGATGTGCAATGAAGTGCTTATTTCACGCATTTATTCTGTACAATGACATGTTTAGCTTTTAATTCCTGTGCCCACGTCTCACAGTTTAAAGTAAACAAAGAATGGATGATTTATCAAAACAAGTGCAAGGGTAACGGGAGAAGTAGCCCACAGGAAGTGGTTAGAATCCTGGACATTCAGCAGCTAAACCCTCTGGACAAATCATCCACATTTGCTATAGTTGTATTTGCACCTGACTTGTGGATTCAGCCCCATTGAAAATGTATGTGGCCTCATTGCATTGTCTCCTTTCTCTTCTTGAAGTCAGAGACGTCTTGTTTTACTACGGTCACAGAGCAGAGGAAAACTTATACTACCTTACACTTAAGATTTCATGCAGCTGAAATGAAGGCTCATGACCATTTTGGCTTGAAATCTACAGTGTTTATAGGTAACCCCCCCCCCCCCCCCCCAAATTTGCTGGCCTTCACTTACCAAAGATGGATTGTTCTTGCACGATACCTTTTGTTGCTGCAGGAACTTTAAAATGGAGTTTACGCCTGCTCCACTAGCACCATAGAGGAAAGGACGTTGCTCGGCAAGGAGCCAAGCGGCTTGTCTGTACAGCTCTTGCTCCTAAACTGTTTTCTAAAGCCCCGTACTCACCACTAGACGGGACCTGCGACGGGTCCTTAACAACGGTCGTCAAGCTACCCTTCTTCCTGCCAGCGGATATGCACGACGTCACGCGACGCTACACGTGGGAGGCAAACAAGACTTTAAGCGATCGTGGTACTTTGCGCGAGAGTAATCGGGGATCTTAGCGATTCGATCCACTGTGATGTTCGTTATTGCATCGCGGTGATAAGCGGCATTCATGTAACCGTGTGACTGTACCCATGTCGCAATATTGCGGAAACACCCACAATCATTGGTCATCAGGTCTCATCAAAATCGTCTGGAAAATCGCAACGTGGGTACATAGCTTAAAGCAATCTCTAAAGTCATCTTGGTTAACAACTGAAAATGTGTACATGGCTTAAAGAGAAACCGTAACCAAGAATTGAACTTCATCCCAATAAGTAGCTGATACCCCCTTTCCATTAGCAATCTTCTCCTTTTCACTAAGGGATCATCAGGAGGATCTGTATGGCAGATATTGTGGTGAAACCCCTCCCACAGTGTGATGTCAAGACCATGGTTCTGACCTCAAACTGTGGTAGCCTTGCTGCATTGTGGGAAATAACAGCCGTTTATAGCAGTTTCCAACTGCCAAAAAAGCGAGCAGCATCTCCTTCCACTGACATCACCTGCCCGCAGTAAAAATGTCACCATGTGATAAATGTTAATCAAGGAGAGGAAAGATTTTCCAATGGGGAAACACTGACTAAATCATTTATACATAATTATTGTTAAAATGAAGGAAGTTTTTTTATTACATTATTTTCACTGGAGTTCCTCTTAAAGAGATGAATGGAGGAAAAAAGTACAATAGCACCAAGATCAAACAAGTAGAATTCCTGTTTTTATTTAACAGATGGAATGTGGTGGGTTGTTCTGGGCACCTCATCAGCATTCCTGAGCCTCTTCTAACAGTGCTAGTTTTCTTCTGTCATGATGATCCTAAAGATTTAAGTGCTTGGTGAAGGCACAGTAGCATCAGTATATCTTAAGGTGGGTTCCTTTAAAGTAGAACTCATCTAAGGCAAAGTGAGGTACAGTATGATCATGCTGTATTCAAATACCTCTGTGTGTTATCCATTCCTCTCCTCATTCCCATTGGTCCCAGTCAGGCAATCTTGCAGCAATGTTCCCTCATTACCCTTTTATTTCCCTTAAAGTGGACCTGAACTCTTGCACAGGACAGAAGGAAAACAGAGAAATGCCCCCTGTATGTATTTAGAGAGTTTAGCCTGATCAATTCCCCCTCATCTGTGACTAATCACTAGTGGCATTCGATCTCCTAGCTCTGTCAGCTGGCTGCCTCAGCAGAGCAGCTAATTTGTAAAAAAAAAACAGGTTGTTAACCCTACGTCTGTTTCCATGATAGCAGGAAATTGACACTACAGATTTTCTGCAGGATTTGTATCATCTATAACAAATAAACATTTTTCTTTAAAATGTTATTATGCTGTTGCTTATCTTTTAAAGCAGAGAAGTTCTGAGTTCAGGTCCGCTTTAGGAGAGTGACTAGGAAGGGGAAGAGAGAATGAGAGGGTGATGGGAGGGAATATCACAATAAGCCTGCTTCTTCCGGGGGCGGGAAGATGAAGAGAGGAAAGAATAACACAAGAGGTATGTGGACCCAACATGAACCCCTGTGCTTTCTTTATAACTAGCTTTGTCTCTGGTCAGGTACCCTTCTGGTCAGTTTCACACTGTAAACTGGCGTCAGCTGTTGTGGTGCGGTGTGCCCACCGCATTGCAACACCAAAAACAGGCCTTCCGGGAATACAGTTACTATGAGGTATTCCCTGTTGGTATCCGGCCAAGCAGGAAGTGAGTCTTACTTCCTGCCGGCCAAGTGATGACATGCGCGGAAGTGTATAGCAAAAAATACACTTCCACGCATGCACGACGCATAAAACCTGTGGCGGGTATTCACACTGACACGCATCACCATAGACTTACATGACTTCCGGTCCAACGCCGGTACGTACAGTAACATAGTTTCGGAAGCGTGTCAGATTGAGGACTTCCAGCACACCGCAACGCAGGTAATGTGATTTTCCCTATGGACTTTAATCGCCCTGCGGTAGCAGTGCGGCAAATTGCCACACCGCCACAGTGTGAAACGGCCCTCAAGAGTAGTTGGATAAAGCTAAGGTTTTCCCTTGCTAAATTTCAATCAGATCATTTTAAATGCCACATTTTCACTATTATAGTAAGTCTGATAAAGTTTTTCAACAGAATAAAAAAATGCAGACAGTATAAACAACATTATGTAATACTGGAAACTCTCAACTGACTGCCACTATTAGCTGTGTTCCCACCAAAAGGCGTTGCTAGGTTCTGATGATGTCTTCTCAGTCTGACACTTGACATAAATAAACAATATATTTAGAAGCTTGGCATCCCCCACATTGGCCCAGCAGAGTGTGAAAAGTGATGTTAACAAGAAAATCAAGTATATAATAGAGTCACACATGGGCAATTCTTAGGGCAGATATTTACAAGGTGATTTTTAGCTTGGAAGCTCTATTTAAGAGTATGTATAAACACATGTGTTTTACTCCCATTACATTTTAACAAAAGGCATATTAAGCAAATATACTGCTCAGATCTTGGTTGGCATGACAGATATGTGATGGGCCTGTGGTTATATTATATTCTTCCTACCAAGCATGCACCTCCTGCAGTGTACGCGCTCTGCAGAAGCCAACCCTCACTGAGACCATCTTGTCTCACTGACAAAGCTCCTTTTTTACTTCTTACTTACTGGCCACTTCCTGTGATGGAGAAAAACTTTAACTCAGCTTGTGATAATTTCACAGGCCCTGAGCAGCATGACCCCAGCAACCCTAAGGTCAAGAGTCAAGGCTTGTTCTGAAACATCTGTGTGGCTTATTATGAAAGGCGAACAAAAGTAGAGACATGTCCACCAGTGTGATGGGAGAGACAAGCAAAGATGGGCTGACACTTTGGTCATCTGTTTAGCCTGGCAGCGCAGGCTTTAAACCTTTTTTTAAGTGGTTCCTTGTTGTTTTAGATCATTGTTGTGGCATGCATGGGGTTAATCTAGAATGCAAAGAGACCGAATGCAATCAATCAGTGTGCTCAAAGTGTGAGATTTCTCAGGAGCCACAGCAAATGTACAGCATTCATATATGTCATCCCCTGGAGCTCACACACAGTACCCATAGCATGAAGAGTGATCGTAGAATCCATAGAATCATGAAATAGTGTTATAGTAAAGATAAAAGATAAAAAGGTGTTTACACTTCTATGTAGCAGTTATTTCAGATTAGACATAATCAGTGAGATCCATGCTTTCCAAGATGCTGCAAAACGCATGTCGTTTGGAATCTAGCCAATCAAACGCAGCAGAGTACACAAGCATTCCGTGTGTAACTATAGAGGTCTATTAATACAAGTGGAGAAAATTCAATTTCCAGGGTTTTTTCTTCCACTTTTCAAAATCAAAAAGTTGTCTCCTTTTAAAAAAAAAAGAAAAAAAAAAAAAGGCTAAAAAATGGACAAGTAGCATAAAACCGTTGGGCTAAAAGTTATGGCCTGCGCAATATCAGCGCACTCACTTGTGTAGGAAGATAACAGGCATTTCAGGCATTGCAGCCTAGCAATAAAGCTTCTCTGCTGGCGGATCCCAGTGATCCCAGTGACGTCAGCGCTCCTGGTCACGCCCGACGCGTTTCGTCCAATGGACTCATCATTGGACGAAACGCGTCGGGCGTGACCAGGAGCGCTGACGTCACTGGGATCTGGAAGGTCAGGAGACAGGCTGCCACGAGGAGCGGGGAAGTTCGGGACGCCGACACCGCCAGCAGAGAAGCTTTATTGCTAGGCTGCAATGCCTGAAATGCCTGTTATCTTCCTACACAAGTGAGTGCGCTGATATTGCGCAGGCCATAACTTTTAGCCCAACGGTTTTATGCTATGTGTGTTCTTATATGTTTTTCATGTGGAACTTGTCATTAAATATGGATCATCCAATTGTGAACTAAACTATCGTGGAAGTGTCATTGGAGTTGGCCGCTCTATAGGCTAAGCGCTAGACCCACCTGGACTGTGAGGTGGTGTCAATCTGGTGAGCTGCTAGTGTGGAGGGGCTGTAGAGACCACGAGTGATGCACAATTGAGCACTTATGCACGTGTGGGGAACTGTACTTTGCGATTCACAGTAATGCACTATGTGCGATTGTTTTTTCTATGTTTAAATTGTAGAAAAGAAGAGGAGCGCTGTCACAGCACTATAGACTGATATTCAAGGACTTGTGATAGCGAACACTCGATTGAAGCATATGCTATTGCACCCGTTTGTACTTTGGCAGGCGCAGTTTGTGTTTATTATAGGTAAAAAATGGACAACACAACACACTGGAAAAAGGGAGAAAAGAAGTGCCACAAAAAGAAGATCCACTAAAATCAAGTGTAGATGAAGAAAAGTGGTGAATAAGTAGCATAAAAGTAGTGAAGATGAGCACCACTGCAATACAATGACGAGACCAAGAGGTGAAGAAAACGTGATGAAAGTGCTTTATTCTTTAATATGGACTTCTCCACTATCTAACACTACTAAAGTGGGGAATAGGAGTCTCCTGAACAAGTCTGTTCTCCATTTTATAAATAGAGGTATTTTATATAGAGATATTTTCAAAAATAGTGAACGATGAATAAAAAAGGAGGAACAACGATAAAACAATTTTTTTTTTATAGATTCTTTATTTATCAACGTGAATTACAAATACATTAAACATTCATATCCCATAAAACACAAATGGGTTATTCTTAATACATAAAAACAACACTTCCCTAGGGAGCATAGGGGCAAGCTTTGACAAATTATTATTATCTACAGCTCCTGCACACGCGTTTGTATTATCCAAATATAATAAGCCCCTTTCTTGATCACTATCGGCAGTTTACATAATTCTTTCCCTCTCACAATTTCCTTCCCAGTCTATCCTCTTTCATTCGGGTCTACTTCTAGTCTTCCTCTCTATCCTTCCCCCCTCCATATTTCCCTTCCCCCCTCTCCTATTTCCAACCCACTTCTACCACTTCCCCCCCTATCTCTATCATGAGTTAGGAGGGCCTTCATACAGACAACATAAAAAAAGAAAGAAAAGAAAAAAGAAGAAGAAAAAAAAAGGGAGAGAACCAAAACCAAGACCCTTCATCTTGTTCCCTCTCTCATCCCCCCACTCCCACAAGCCGGCCCGCCCCAAGTTTACCCCCTCACTAAAGAGGGCGTCCGTACAAAAACAATAATTATTCATGTCTCTGTCTCAAAATCACCAATCAGCTTCTTATAGTCTTCAGTGTGTTTAAACACCTCCAATTTTTCCCATGTTACCCTGTGCTGCTCTTCTTTTCCCATAATATAATTTTGTTAGTTCCTTCAATCTTTGTTTTCTAGATAGTTCACCTATCCACTCTGTTAGTGTGGGAGGTTGCTGTGTTTTCCAATGCCTTCCAATCAGTATTCTTGCAGCATTGACCAGATAACTGCATAGGGATTGTCTATATTTCCTAATACCCCATTCATTATGGTGTATAAGAAAAAAAGCTGGATCTAATGGGAGCTCATTCCCCAGAATCCCCCCCCCCCCCCTACTTGTCTCCCTCCCTCCCAGAATCCTCTAAGTCTATCACAGCTCCAAAATATATGGAGGTATGTGCCCCTCTCAGTCTGGCACCTCCATCACCCAGGGTCGAGATCTGGATACATACTCCCTAGTCTGTCTGGGGTGAGATGCCACCTGACTAATAATTTAAATCCTGTTTTTTTGTACTCTAGTCGATATCGAAGTTTTATAAAAGAAAATTATAATTTTATTCCATTGAGCATCTGTAAATTGGTAATTCAGCTCATCCTGCCATTTCTTCCTATAAGGTTCACTAGCATCTCTCTTGTCATTTAGCATTCCATAGATCTTAGCTAGTGACCTTCTACCATCCCCTTCTGAACTACAAAGTCGTTCAAATTGCGTCAGTTCTCTACCAAATTCTTGTTTTCGTCCTTGTGATAGTAAAAAGTGCCTAAATTGCATAAGACTCCACCAGTCTAGGTCTTCCCTCCCCCTCTGTTCTTTTATCATATCTAGGGGTTTCCAGTCACCTCCTTCCACCAGGTCTCCTGCTCTAACCCCTCCTGAGTCTCTCCATCTCGCATATTGCTTTCTGTTTGACCCCTTCATAAATCTATCATTATCCACTATCCGCATGAGCGGGGAGGGTGAGGGCGATAATTCGTGCCTTACTTTCAATCTATTAAAACATTTTAGTGTATGATTCACATATACTCCTGCCGGATGTGTAGTCCTATAGGCATGTGTAGTCCATGGGGACGGGTATAAAGGGATATCGACCATATTCTGGTCCATCTCCACCCAAAGTTTATGTTGGATATTTTTATGCCAGTCTACAATCCTAGCCACTATCGCTGCCAAGTAATACAATTTAGGGTCTGGCAAAGCAAGTCCTCCATGAACCTTCCTTTGTGACAACAGTAGATATTTTACTCTGGGGGGCTTATCCTTCCATACAAATCTGGTGAATTCTCTTTTCAAGATCCTAAAAAAGATCTCTGGTATTGGTACCGGTAATGTCTGGTATAAATAGAGCAGTCTTGGGAGTACATTCATTTTTAATATATTAATTCTCCCTAACATGGAGAGTTTTAACTTTCTCCATGCCAGGAGATCCTTTTTTATAGTATCAAGGAGTGTCCCATAGTTAAGCATGTATATCCCTCTTAGGGTTGTCGTAATCTTTGTGCCCAGATGTGTGATAGCTTCCTTAACCCATTTAAACGGGAAATTTTCCTTTAGGTTTTCTTTCTCCGGATCTCTTATGTTTATCCCAATGGCTTCACATTTGTCCCAATTTATTTTGAAATCAGAAATTCTCCCAAATTTTCTAAATTCTGCCATTAGGATAGGTATTGATATCCTAGGGACTCTAAGATAGAACAGTAAGTCATCTGCATATGCCGCAACTCGGTGTTCCCTCTGTCCTATCTGTAACAATAACAATAACAATAATATTTATATAGCGCTTTTCTCCCTGGGGACTCAAAGCGCCGGATATTAAGGGAATCTGTATTCTGGGTATACCGGGTTCTTTCTTATATAATTTAAAAACGGTTCTAGAACCAATGCAAATATTAGAGGGGACATGGGGCACCCCTGGCGTGTACCATTCGAGATCACAAATGATTCTGAAAGGACCCCATTTACCTTCACCCTTGCTGTCGGGTTTTTGTATAATGATCCTATCGATGTAGTCATTTTTAAAACTATTGTGAAAGCATCAGTATCACATTTTTTTAAATACCCTACTGCTACTATTTTTTTAAGCGATACCTTTTTTTAGCTTTTAAACACAAGATAAAACTGTGGGACAAACAACAAGTCATATTTAGGAGTAGGAGGACAGATGCAATTGTTTATCTCATCTGTTTATTTTCAGTTCATGTTTGCTTTAAAGAGGACTTCTGGACTAAATTAAATTAAAAATCCTGTAGTCTCCCTGTGATAGGAAATTATAGTTACCTGTGCAGTCTTGTCCCACGAAGCCATCTTGAGGACCCAGTATCTACCGACTTCCAGTACCTGGCCCTCCCTCCCCTCTCCCCAGAGAAAAATGGCAAGATATTTACTGCAATCTCACTAGAACCAAAATGTTTATAACTTTAAAAAAAAGGCTTGAATGAAGTACTTTTTTTTAACCTAAAGGGAAGCATATTGACATTTGTAAAAACGTTACATATGCAATGAAAGCTTAAAGAGAAACCGTAACCAAGAATTGAACTTCATCCCAGTCAATAGCTGATACCCCCTTTCCCATGAGAAATCATTTTCTTTTCACAAAGGGATCATCAGGGAGCTCTGTATGGCTGATATTGTGGTGAAACCCTTCCCACAGGAAACTAAGGACCATGGTCCTGGCAGTTTCCTGTATGTGACTGTGAACCTTGTTGCATTGTGGAAAATGGCTGTTTACATCTGTTTCCAACTGCCAAAAAAGCAAGCAGCAGCTACTTCCATTGACATCACCTTCCACCATGTGATAAATGTCAGGATGTAAATCAGGGAGAGGAAAGATTTTACAATGGGCAAACACTGACTAAATCATTTATACATAAATATTGTAAAAATTAAGAACTTTTTTTATTACATTATTTTCCCTGGGGTTCCTATTTAAATTATTTCCCAAAACATAAACACATCCACGATGTGCAAAAAAATATGCATTCTAAAAAATAGATAGAACTGTATGCAGTAAGAAACGATCTTTGAACAAGACTTTTTGTGCTATAGTTAGTCAATTTCATAGAATAATAAATAAGATCCTGAAATACTTATTTCAGAAGAAACAACTGCTCTTCGCTTCCTCTGGTGTCAGTCATATGATCTCAGCTGAGGAAGCGATGGGAAATAAAATCAGTCAAGCCCTCCTGGTTGATCAGTCTGAATAGTCTCCATGTCCCATCAGCTGAGAGGTAGCCAAGAACAACTGTTTTTTTTTCAGGGAAGAGTTTAAATTACCTATTAAGTCAAGTGAGAAAAACTTGGCTGGAACACAAAAAAGTTGCTGTAGACCAAATTTTAAAGTTGAATTTAAAGATTTTTGGAATTCATCCGATACACAAGTCAGCCATGCACAGCACTGGTAATATACTACTTGAAGTAAATAAAAAAATAAAAGAAAGTACATATTTACACTGCAAATAGGCATCATGAGTCATAGCACGACATACTGTATCTTAGAGCCCATTCATACTAGGGCGATTAGCGGGTTAAAGCGCTAGCACAATTGTAACCCTATGGCAGTGATTTCACTGCCGCCTTTGCTGGCGATCACAGGCGTTTCACGATTAACGGCAGTCGAAAAACATGTTACCTACAGCATTTCCTTGCGATTTTCGAGTGATCGCAATACAGTGCTTATAAAAGCGCTGACCGCGATAGCACTGATTCGGGGGAGAGTGTAGAGATTTTACCATGCTAATCGTGGTAAGATCATCTGCACAAAATGGTACCGCTACCATTTTGCGACTGACAAGTGTGAAAGGGCCCTCACTGCAGGGAGATGCAAGCTGGCAAATAGTAAAAGAGTCCAATGAGGAGAATTTCTGTCATAATCTCACCGTTACAATTAGTACATGACTTGCTAAATGTAGTCTGTAGACCAATGTGGTGAAATGTCTGTACTATACAAATCCATAAGCATGAGCATGCTGCATTAATGCCTAAAGTAAAGCAGCAACACAAGCCCTACTCCATAGAGCCAAATTAATCCATGCCATGCACTGATGAGGATCAAACAATCCGAAACAGTCTGTATGCATGTTGGATTATTATGGCTCTGTACAAATTAACAAGCTGACACATCATTGCATTCCAGCGGTTCTGGAGGTGTGTTTAGCTTCTAAGGGTAACAATGGTTAATTTGCATATATTCAGCAGCGATGCACTGGGAGACATCTCAAGCTCACTCCAACCTGAATTATCGCAAATTCTCTGTTTTAAGAAAGCAAACTTTTTTTTTTCATAGCCAGGAATGAGAGGCTATAAGCAGTGTCAAATAAACTTGTTAGAAGCTTTTTTTCCCCTACTCTTTTGCTCAACACAAAAGGAAGATAGGGGGGGGGGGGAGACAGATTGACAATGGAAAAGAGGTGTAAAGGTACCCATAGATCACTCGACTTAGTGACCAATCAAGTGTCCGATTCGATAATTATTGAATTGGATGCAAATCAATGTCTCCACAAGCATGCACGATCAAATGTATCGATCGCACATGTAAGATGTTGCCCAAACGTGGCCGATCAGGTGTGCGGCATTAATGGTGTGTGATATTGAGACCAGCAACGAACACGACAGAACCCCCTGGCGCTGTTTCCCTTAATGTGAATGTGCCCCCATAAGTGTATTTAATACTTTATCTGTCCGCTGTCTCCCGCCGTGGTTCACATTACTGTGGGCTTCTGTAAAGCATGCTGCACGTGTGTGACATCAAAAACGCGACATGCGCTTAATGTCAGAAGCCCGTTCACAAGCAGAAGCTGAATGGGGACTATGGTGACAGGTAAAGTATTTTTATTTTCTCGCAAAGCAGAGTAAAGTATTAAAGGCAAAGGCAACACATTTACATTAGGGGAGCAGCAACGGAGGCGGCGAGGCAGCGGATACGGCGTCACAAGGACGATTCCCAAGAAATGTAATCAACCTGCTGGTGTATGGGCAGGCAACAGATCTTTCTCCGATCAGATTGACATCTGTCTTTTGGTTGATCTGCCCGCACATACTCTGATGTATGGGCACCTCACTGTTCATTTTGAAAAACTGAAGCAATCAAACCTATGGCATCTCTCCTTGGTCATTCCAGGCAGAAAGGAAATGCCATATACCCTTATTTTTATTTATACTCATAAGAAAGAAAACTCCAATGCACAGAGGCCCAAGTGCTAATTACCATAAAAAACAAACAGCAATGCAACAATTCTAATAGCAAAGTATACTTCAGTGAATTCCAAACTCTTCCGAAAAGCTGCAACAAAAGAAACTTTTGACTTGCAATCATTGCAAAACAATAAAACAGAAAAAATATGACTGCATACAGCTGTGAAATGACAGGTGTTAGAGTCTTTACACAATGAGTGAACTATAAATAAATAACATAACAAAAAGTTATCAGCACAAAAGAGTTCAAGCAGTGAGAAATATGCTTGAAAGAGATAAGGTGTTTATTTTCCCTATTGTTTAAAGAAATAAAAGTTGGTTCAATGTAAAGCTAATTGCTTAGAGCCACCAAATACTCCAGGAGATTTGGCTGTCCTGCTTGTTATCAGCTGTCCATATCCTGCTCAGTGTTATCATCCAAGAGGAGAGGGATTTCATTTTCATCAACAATACACAATATTAAACACAACTCCTGTATTTAACCTAGTGCTTTCATTGTGAGGTTCTGCATTGTATTGTATAACGCAAGCATTGTTTGGAAATGACACCTTCAAGTCTAATCGTAATTTAGGGCTTTACAACTGGCAATAAAATGTGGTGATCAGAAGGTCTTTTAAAGCGCACCTGAACACAAAACTTCCTCTCTGCTCCAAAAGATAAATCTGCAGAATAATAACCTATAAAGAAAAACATTTCTTTGTTACAGCTGATACAAATTCTGCAAAAAATCTGCAGTGCGTTTACCTCCTGCATTCATGGAAGCAGACATAGGGTTCCCAGTCTGTGTTTACAAGTTACCTGCTCTGCCAAGGCAGCCAGTTGACACAGCTGAGAGATCAAATTACACTCGTGATTAGTCATAGGTCAGGGGGAATTAGACAGGCTATACTCTCTAAATACATACAGGGTGAATTTCTCTATGTTCTGCAGTGTGCAAAAGTTCAGGTCCACTTTAATGAAATGCCTCTTTTTTTGTATACAGACCAATATGATGCATTGCCATCATAGTACAAAGCAGTTGTTTCAACGAGGGTACCTCAAGCATGACGTTTAGGGCCCGTTTGAACTATAGCGTTGCGGAATCGCCGGCGAATCACCGCAGGCAAATCGCATGCGGGTGCGATTCCGCATGCGTTTTTTGCCGCGGTTTCGCATAGGTTAGGGTGATGCGATTTTAACCATGTCACTGCCTGTGTGAATTAACATGGGTACCTATGCGAAATCGCATGCGAATTCGCGGGAAAAACGCATGCGATTTCCCTATTAAATACATTGCGTGCGATTCGCCTGCATTCCACACGCAGGCGAATTCTGAGGACCCTACCATGCAGATTTTTTCTGCACAGAAAAACGCTCAGGAAAACGCACAAGTGGAAACAGTCCCATCCACTTGTACTGGCTATGCGAATTCGCATGCGGGCAACGCATGCAAATTCGTGATAGTGGAAACGGGCCCTTACAGTGTTTCATCTGGTGGTCAGCTACACTATGATCAGGAAACTTATGTTTCTGGGGATCCTGTTAATCAGGCAGCTTCCCCTCAGTCAATCAGTCAAAGCAGAGGAATTATCAACCATAAGCCAAAAGGTACAGCAGATTCATCTATGCAAAACATATCGCTGACAATGTTACCTACTTCTCCTGGCCTTGCCCCCCCACCCCTTTTTTTTTTTTACCAGGCCATCGCTACAGCTCCATCTGCTGAGTGGTGAATGATTTAAAAAGACCTGAGGCTGCAGGATGAATACCTGCTGAATGCGTTGTCTGAAAATACGGTAGTACTTACGTGTTATAATATGTACCGAATTTGACTGCCCCCTGTAGATATTTTCTCCCCTATGGAAATCTATCATTGGAAAGGCAAGAGTCTTGGATTTCATTTGCACTATGCCCTGCTTCAGTGCAATATATTGTTCCTGTATCGTTCTTTGCCAGGTTAGTGCTCTAGGCACAGTGGAAACCCCTTGTTCCACACCTCCTAACTCAGAAACGGTGCATTGCACTGACGCGGGGTATAGTGCAAATGAAAGCCTAGATTCCCAAGGCGAGTAAATATTTTTTCTAGACAGGGGGCACTCAAATTTAGTCGATGGTATAAGCAGTGGCATAGCTTAGGAGCCCCGGTGCGAGTTATACATGCCCCCCCTCCCCGCCCTTTATAAATAACAATTGAAACGGTGCACAAAAACCTGCCAAGGACAACCACAGTGTAAGAGGTGCAAGAAGGGGATGGGGAGCAGCTTGTTAATGATTCTTATCATTCAAAGCATCTATAGAAGTGATTACTACAAGCGCAGGACTTATAAAGAGCCAATACTGCAGTTGAGGGAAGGCCCTACGGGGCCCCTCTAGCCCAAGGGCCCCAATGCGGTGGCTATCTCTGCAACCCCTATTGCTACGCCACTGGGTATAAGTACAAATATACGTATGTATTTGTACATTGTTCAGGCAACTCTCACCTTATTAAAAGACCCTTTACTCTGGTGTGTTAAAACAAATTCAAATTTCTGCTTTATCCTAGCCAGTGGGTTTCCCTGCAGCCTCCAATGACACTACTAGCATGTTTATCTGAGGCACAGGCATAACTATTTGATCCTAAAATTAACCTCTTCCTAACACTCAACTTCAACATCCCCCTTATAATCCATTCCCAATGTCTAACCACTGAAGCTAACGTACCTACTGCCATTCCCTTAATTCAGTGCTGTCAAACGTAACCACTTGCCGACCACGCACTCATACTGCGCGTCGGCAAAGTGGCAGCTGCAGGACCAGCGACGCAGTTCTGCGTCGCCGGCTGCAGGCTAATTAATCAGGAAGCAGCCGCTCGCGCGAGCGGCTGCTTCCTGTCAATTCACGGCGGGGGGCTCCGTGAATAGCCTGCGGGCCGCCGATCGCGGCTCGCAGGCTAAATGTAAACACAAGCGGAAATAATCCGCTTTGTTTACATTGTACGGCGCTGCTGCGCAGCAGCGCCGTAAGGCAGATCGGCGATCCCCGGCCAATCAGCGGCCGGGGATCGCCGCCATGTGACAGGGGACAGCCTGTCACTGGCTGCACAGGACGGATAGCGTCCTGTGCAGCCCAGATTGCTAGAGGGGAAAGGTATGAGAGGGAGGGGGGGAATTTCGCCGCGGAGGGGGGCTTTGAGGTGCCCCCCCCCGCAACACCCAGGCAAGGCAGGAGCGATCAGACCCCCCCAGCACATCATCCCCCTAGTGGGGAAAAAAGGGGGGGCGATCTGATCGCTCTGCGTGCACCCTGATCTGTGCTGGGGGCTGCACAGCCCACCCAGCACAGATCAGCTAAAACAGCGCTGGTCCTTAAAGGGGGGTAAAGGGTGGGTCCTCAAGTGGTTAATGGGCAGTGGGTGTGGCTAGCACAATATTTTTCAGCAGGAGGTAGGCCTGGCAGAGGAGGGGGGAATTGACACAAAAATAGTCTGGGCAAGTAAATGAGTGCAGCCGTGGGTCGCCAGTTGAACGGCACTGTTCTAATTGTAACCAAAACTCACCTTTCATCATCTTTAGTACCAGGTCTATTGGCACAAAAATGAAGCCACCAAAACATTTCTGGTGATTTAACCACATAACAGGGCAAAATCCTATTCTATGCACTGGTGGCAATTTTAACTGCTTTGTAAAGCACCCCCACCTCTTTACTCCATTAAACACGCAGGATAAACAACTACATCTCCAAGAAGCAGAGCAATTTCTTTCCTCATTCAGGTCTCCACAGTCATGACAAAATGAATAGGAGAAGAGGCAACACATCAGCCCTATTTGATTGTATTCTTCTACATGTGACTGTCAGAGGCATATGGAGATCATTCACAATGAACTTTTTTTTTTACAGAAATGGTTGATACTCTCAGAAATTGCATAGTAGTCTGTAAAACAGCATAGGTGCAAACAATGATGTGCAATACTCCAAAAATAGCCTTTATTCCACTGCTACTGCTGTATTTGTGCACCACATGCCTGTTACAGCAGACATAAGCGTACAGAGACTGTAAACTGGTCTTCATAGGGTAGGCCAGGCACAGGGACCTGCCAGCCTACCATCCACAGACTAAAGCTGAACATCTATCGCTACTTTGGGGTTCTCTTAAGCTGGAGAACACTGGAGAAAATGTGTGTTCTTGTAAACATGGCCTAGTAAAACCTTAATGAATAAAGCTATTAACAACACAGGATATACATAACTGCAGGAACAATATGCTATTTCTGGAGTTTATATTAATCCAATTGTTTAAAGTGGACCTCCACCGTAAATGCTAAAAAATGAAAAAGACTCAAAGTGACACTTACTATGACTATTTCCCCTCTTATTTTACTCAATGCAGCAATGGCTGATTACTTCATTAAGCAGCATAAGCAACAGGGTAGCAATACGTCTGCTCTGGAATGCACTATACTGTGGCTAGCAATACAATACTTCTCTTTTCATCTCTCCTCTCTGTTACAGGCTGGTTCAGTGGCACACATAGAAGCAAAGTATCCCAGGGCCACCTTTAGGGCATATCACAGGTAGGCCTAGAGTGTGGGGCCCAAGTGAGTCTGGGGCCTTGGAGCACAGTGCCACAGCTACAGTTGTGTCTGTGTACAGAGCCTTGGAGATACTCAGAGTGGCTGGAGACATGATGCACGGCAGGGCAGGATGTGATCATGCTTCCCCTTCACTCCTCACGACGGCAGCATGGCAGGCATAGGCCGAGCGGGAGATGGAGCGGACCATCGGTAGAGGGAAGGGTCTGTCTGAGAATAGGGTTAGGTTTAGTTGTAATAAACTATCAGTAGATTGGGGGGGGGGGGGGTGGCAGTCGTTCCAGTAGGTCTGCCCAGTAATTTCTGACGGGGGCCAGAAATTTCTGACACATTATGAGGCACCCTAAATCTCTTTGTAGTTAGTCTGACTTTTTCCAGAAAAGGGGTGTGGCTAGCCAACACAAAAAGTGAGTGGAGGTTAGAAAGTTACTTTTATGGTTAGTGTGAAGAGTTTGGCTTTAAAAGAGTTTATTATTTTATCTTTTAATTTGTCTTGTATTGTACACAAAGTTCTGATCTTTTCTACTTCTAAGTACTCTTAAAATGTACCAAATCCTAGCACATCCTTCCCAGGTGACTGCATAGTAGACGAAGATTGTGTAGAAAGCTTTCCAAATGCTCTACACACCGGTTGGCCAAGTTTAAGGAAAATGCTTTATTGTATTTATGTCTAGGTGTGAAAATTACCTGATATACATTCCTTTTAATGCCAATAATGAAAGCAGAGTCAAGCTGTAGATTCATAAGTGAATAATGACCTACCAGCTCCACGAAGGCCAGTCCCCCATAGCTGTGTGCAACAAAAAACACATTTTCAGCTGCTGACTTTGAAATGAAGTTGTCCCAAACATATAATGCATGCTCCTCCGGGCTGCCATTCTCCTGCAACAAGAAGAATCCAAAGCAGAGGTTACACAAAAGGAATCTTGCAACACTACTGTATGGTCAAATCTATTAAAATGTCCAACTGTCAAAGCCAAAGGTTTGGAGAAAGGAGACTCTAGTACATTGATGGCTCACCTTGGCACTCTAGCTGTGACAAAACTGCAAATTATTATTATTATTATTTAGTATTTATATAGCGCCAACATATTACGCAGCGCTGTACAATGTATATATATATATATATTGTCACTAACTGTCCCTCAAAGGAGCTCACAATCTAAACCCTACCATTGCCATATGTCTATATTATGTAGTGTAAGTACTGTAGTCTAAGGCCAATTTTTTAGGGGGAGCCAATTAACCTATCCGTGTGTTTTTGAAATGTGGGAGGAAACAGGAGTGCCCGGAGGAAACCCACGCAGACACGGAGAGAACATACAAACTCTTTGCAGATAGTGCCCTGGCTGGGATTTGAACCAGGGACCCAGCGCTGCAAGGCGAGAGAGCTAACCACTACGCCACCGTGCTGCCCAAATACCATCATGCCTCTGCCTCCCTGAGTTATGTTTAGAGCTATCAGAATATTGCAATGCCTCATGGAACTTGTAGTTCCACCACAGCTGGAGTGCCAAGGTTAACCATCACTGCTCTAGTATAAAATATAGTCTAAAGCTTTCATATAAAGAAACCACACGAATGTGAGCCAGCCTCTGTACCATGTCGGCATGTGGGAAAGCTTGTGCAATTCCCCCAAGTGTGGTCCCTTGGGGGAACTACAATATTGCTGCCTCTATCAGGGATTGGGTCATGGGAACATGCTGCACTTCTATAGGGAGTACTAAAAAGAAATGAAGCAGGGCGGGGCTTGTAATTACTGAAAAGAAGGAGGAAGACGAGGCTGCATTCTGTAAATGTTATAGTGCAAAAACAAAAATGTGTTTGCAATGCAATTTTTAACAAACGTTTTCTTTTTATATAACATGTATCTATAAAAAAACTGCAAGCCTGAACTAGGACCAGGAATAACTGTGGTCTTGTACAGACTTGCAGTAACACAAATCTATAAATGAAGCGGGATTAAACTCTATACATAATGAATAAAAAAAACAAAAACATTCATTTGGCATCCTCACAATAGATGTACTGCATCTATAACACCATTTCCTGTGTCCCAAGTTTGGCACCATGGTAAATATTTTACTTTCTTTATACTGACGAGCATCCCGCTTCAGGAAGATCAGTGAGGCTACAATGTGACCTCACTTCTGCCCTTCCCTTTTTCCTTCTTCAGTAAAGTACTGGAATGTATTCTGTACATTTCAGTGAAAACCGCATAAAAACCGCAAATGCAGGAAAAGGGAGAAAGAAATGCCATAAAAACGTAAATGCTGAAATAACACTTAAGAATGGCACTAGCAAAAAATATACTACCTCCTCCAACACTGGTCACTAAGGGACTGCAGGTTCAAACAGGTACATGCTATTGGATATGCAATTTGTATTTATTGCGGGGGAAGAATTTATATACATTTTAATCAATGCTGAAATTGATTTGATATGATTTATTTTAAAAGCAGTGTTTAATCCAGCTATAAGTCTATCATCATTGAATACAGATGTACTTTTTTTAATTACACATA
The DNA here is from genome assembly GCF_040937935.1 of Hyperolius riggenbachi. Lineage (NCBI taxonomy): Eukaryota > Metazoa > Chordata > Amphibia > Anura > Hyperoliidae > Hyperolius > Hyperolius riggenbachi. Next base: position 565,375,125 of record NC_090646.1, read on the forward strand.
GTAAAGCTCTTCTTGGTACTTCTGGGTTTGCTTGTCAAACTCAGTGTTCTCCCCAGGCCCTCTTAGCCGGGTTCTTCACCCGGCTAGTTTTAGTAAGCACCCGGCCTGATTTGGTAAGCACTCGTCTGTCATTGGCTCACTTCCTCCTAAGCTGTAAGCAGAATTGTGCGGAGAAGCACCGGCCCAGCATTCTCTCATCTCGCCCCATCTGACTACTTTTTCATGCCACCCAGCTGGAAAAAAAATTCTGGGGAGAATACTGAAACCAATAGGAGAAGCTCAAGATAAATATTTTTAATACACGATACTTTCCTGATTTTGCAAACATGAAATCTTACGTCAATTTTTGAGCTTATCCAAATAATGGAACAAAAACAAACACATGGCCTTCAGGGATTAACATATTAGTATGCGGTAATCCCCTTCTGGACGGGTTTGTATTATAAAAATACACTTCCACGCATGCGTGCCGCAACGTCAACACTGTGGCAAACCCTGCGCCGCCACAGACTTACATGACTTCCGGTCTACCGCAGAGGTCGCGCGGTAACGTCAATTTGTCCACGAGGTAGAACGGTGACTTCTGGAGCACCACATGCTCAATGAAAGCAAATAGGCTTTCATTAGCATAGCGGTGAAGTGTAGCAAAATGACCCTAAAACTTTTACTACTGGTTAAATTCAAATACTGCTACAAAATTTAACTGTGGAACTTTTGTCATCTTCCAAAAGAAAAAACAAAACAAAAAGGCTACCCATAATTCTTCGGGAGAAATTATAAGCAGGAAATGAAGATAAATGTGTTTATCCGAGAACGTAGCAGATAATTTGTAGCTCTGTGTGAACAAACCTGTGCATCACCAATGAACTCCATTTATTATTTGGTCTTTTGAGAAAACAAACCCACATGGCTCCCTCCTATAAATTACACATTTCCAATTAAGTACTGAAAACAACGCAACGGCCAAAGTAAACACATAATTTGCAATAGAAGTACAGCCTTCTTAGGTGCACCCTATAATATTTTTCAAAATGTCTATTTTTTCCTTTAGCGGTAGTAAAGTATGTGCAAAGTTATTACATAGCTGACATTAGCGTACATAGATTAGCGCTGTGAATATATTGTTATGCTCGGCAGCCTCTAAAGGACAACAATTTGAATTTACTAATGTAATATTACAGCCATTAATTGTTAAATACCAAGTTAAAGTAATGCAAAAGACAAAGCCTTATCGACTGGAGCAGATTCCAACATCTCGACACTCCAAGGTCTGCATTTCTGATGGACTACCTGCGTTGATAACACATGGAATTATCTAAACAACATTTGCATATTTGTGTAATTATTTCCTAAGGTTAATTAGCTGCTGCAAAGCAGCGCGCCCTTTGAGACTGCTTGCCGTGACAGGTTCACATACTTCCTGTATGGATGCCAAATGTGACAGATTCTCCTATGCAGGCCAGACGCAGGAAACTTTCTGAGAGGGTAACCATAGGAATTGTCTCTTAGAAGTAGTAAGCTACGCAGCATGAAGCACTGAGGATGCCATAATGCACTGACTGGTCTCCAGCTGTCGCTCGCAATTTAAAGTGAAATTCCACTTTTGTTGAAAGATAAGGATTCTTCTTCAGTTCAGCTGCATATATTGTTAGCTTTAATGACACATTATATTGAATTACCTACTTTGTTTCAATAAATTCAAACGCACAGCAACTCCACCCTAATTGAAACACAGAGTTTGTCAACACCAGGAGTGTCCGAGCTTCCAGTCAGTCACTACAGATGTGGAAAACAACATTTTTTTTTACTGTTCTGTGCAATATTACTCATAAAGAAGGAGGAGAATTATTGGGTTGTCTGTACTAAAAAATAGTGAGAGTACAGATTCCAGATGAGGAAAGTACAAAAACTTGGACTTACAGGCAGTTTTGGAAACTCCTAACAGGCTGCAAATTAAAATGGACATGCTATTTTTTATAGCATTTAACTACAGAATAATTTGTGCAGCAATACAATACAATAATATTTCTATAGCGCTTTTCTCCCATAGGACTCAAAGCGCTCAGGCTCTCTCAGATTCAGTAGTAGGATGAAGTATTCACTCAACAAAAATTATGTTTCTGCAATTGCGAAACTGAACAGGTGGGTTTTCAGTCTGGATTTAAACACGTCCAGAGATGGAGCTGTCCTGATCTGCTGAGGTAGGGAGTTCCATAACGTAGGAGCAGCATGACAGAAGGCACTGGGACCAAAAGTTTCCAGGTGGACTCTGGGTATGATTAAATTATTAGAACCTGTAATTAGAACCAATAATATATATTGATAGCAAATATTTAGCAAGAGTAGAATTTGGCTTTAAAGGGGAACTGAAGAGAGAGGTATATGGAGGCTGTCATGTGTATTTCCTTTTAATCAATACCAGTTGGCTGGCAGCCCTGCTGGTCTATTTCTCTGCAGTAGTATCTGATTAAAACCAGAAACAAGCATGCAGCTAGTCTTGTCAGATCAGACTTATAAGTCTGAACCACTGAAACACCTGATCTGCTGCATGCTTGTTCAGGGGCTATGGCTAATAGTATTAGAGGCAGAGGATCAGCAGGGCTGCCAGACAACTGGTATTGTCTAAAAGGAAATAAACATGACAGCCTCCATATACCTCTCTCTTCAGTTCCCCTTTAAGGACATAGATGATAATGTGGATTTTTTTTGGTACCAGACTTCCAGCATTTTGTAAGGTGGTTTTGGGTTTGAACACAAATGTATGAAATAAAGATGCATTTGATATAGAGAATGTGAAGTTAGAATTTCTCTAGAGGCTGATGATTCAGAACATTTCACACACTTTTCACAGTAATGTATAAGGGCTATAGCTAATCAAAATGCTAGGCTAATTGAAGTAAATGCAGCGGAGCCCACAGAGCAATTGCAATTTGCGAAAATAGTAAACTTATAACCCACAGCTTTGTTCAGAGTGTTTCACTAAAGGAAAGTGATGGTTCAAAATCGATTTAGTCTAAACCGCTCCGGTATCGCTCTGTTTTAAGACGTAAAACCAGTCTAAGCATTTTGGGAGTTTTGCAAACGCAGTAGGTGTCCAGCCTTATGATATGGTGTTGGCAGCAGATATATTTTCTCATTATTCAGATCGTAAGAGAGCCACTGGCATTCATTTCAAAACAATAATCCAGTAAAAGAGAGAAGATGGACATGAGATTAACCTGGTGTACTGGGGCACCTTACCGGATCACTTTAGTTGTCCTTCTTCAGATGTGTTTTCACTGGTGTATTGTTAGAGAGATAAGGAAGCAAGAGAGATATGGAGGCTAGGCTGGCTCATACAGAGAGCTACTAGTATGTAGCACCGCAGAATGAAAATGCAAATTACCCAGCACTGACCGCAGGAGGGGGAGGGTTAACTTACCCATGCCGCCGCCTGGATCCAAAGCGCTCCACTTGCGCTTCAACGAAGAATGAGGAAGCGTGGAAGTGACGTGGAATGTGAAGTGGAGTGCATTGGAACAAGGCGGTGGCATGGGTAAGTTAACCCCCTCTCCTGTGGTCAGAGCTGGCCAATTTCAATTCAGAGCAGCTACGTACTCGTAGCTACTCTGTATGAGCAAGGCTGCCATATTTATTGCCGTTTAAACAGTTGCAGTTGACTGGCATCCTGTAGTGTCTGAATCACATACTTGAAACATGTGGCTAATCTTGTCAGATGTTTGTCAGAAACTCTGATCTGCATGCTTGTTCAGGATCTATGGATAAAAGTATTAGAGGCAGAAGATCAGCAGGACTGCCAGTCAACTTGTATAGTTTGAAATGAAATAAATGTTAGCCCCCATATCCCTCTCACTTTAGTTACCCTTTGGTGTGAGCAAATACTACTACCCATCCATCTCTGTCTTCCTATATGCTGTGCACTCATGACCAGGGAACCAAAAATGTAATTAATATGCTAATTAGACCAATTCAGTTGGCAGAATTTGGGAAATGTAAGCCACACCCTATAGCTGATGATTAATTTCATTTTTAATCATCAGTAGTAGCTGTGTTAATAGTGATTTGATAGACTTATTTCTTCTCTTCTGGATGCAGCTAATTCACATATTCAGAGTATTTTCCACTCATCACTCATAGCTACTGTTGTAAGACATGGAGGTTGAGAGTCAATAACCTTCCAGCTACCTTGTGCAGTAGCTTGCAGAGAAACCAGTTGGCACAGTATGAAAAAAAAATGCTTGAGAAGTGAGTTCACTGTCTCCTTAATCCTGTACCCAATAACTGCTCTAAATGCTTCCAAGCTGCACAAACAGCCACAGTGAAATGAATGGAAGTGGTAACCCAGTGATTGGGAGGCAATTTTCAGGCATTTCAATAACCTTTTCTCCAATGTGTTGAGTGCACACTGGCCACTTAGTAAAAATGTTTTTTTTAACTGAAGACCAAAAATGAACCCTGTATATTTTTGTCAGCTGGTTGAAACTGCTGTCATTGGGCACTTGTCCAAAGAGGAAAATTCATCAATTGGAATCAAATTAATTTTTTTTTTAAATTGAGGAAATCTGCTATCCTATCCACTCAGCAGAGGGGAGTAATTAAGGGGCCTCCATGGCCAACCTCTTTGTGAAATGCTTGGTTTTGGGCCTTCAAGCCAACCCTACAGCTAAAACGCTTTTTACATCAATTGCTTGGAAGCCATTTACTAATCAGGTTCTGAAACTTTGAACCTGCATATTTAATGTAGAAACCACAATGTAGAATGACAAATACACCAAATTCTTCAGAAGGAGGTTAGAAGTGGAAGCATCCGGTTTTTTTTCCCTCTCAAATGCAAAATTTACTTTGAGACAGCTATATTCTGTAAAGCATCCTCCGCTCTCAATTCTGGAAGCAAGCAGCTTCTGCTTAGAGCTTAATCAAATCTGAGAAACAGAAGGAAATAGATAGGAGCCAGGGAAATGGAATCAGCATTGTGCCAACTTTCGATTCTGCTTGGCAAAACCCCCGTAGTGCATCGGGGAGTAATGCTTAGAAGAGCAGAAAACTATATCTACATCACTTCGGATGTGATTCAGGGGTCGCCCATTCAAATGCAGGCACTTGATAGTAAACACAAGCGTGTAAACAGCTGCATCTAGTATTTCCCCTGTCCACATATGAGTAATTACATCAATACAATGAGCATAGTTTCTAGATCAATGTAGTTAACCTAACGATTGTATTATACTATCGGACATTAGCTGGAATTGAACGCCCAGCATGACATTATGTTTAATTACACGTTCACAGCTCTGTTTTAAGCAAGAATAATAAAGCACAGGTCTTTAAAAGGACACACAAGAACAAACTTTAGGTTAGCCACACTTGGGCATTTGTCTGATGGAGGATGAGATCAGATATAACATTTGCCTTTCATCAAATGAGTCTTCTTTCCATTTTCCAAGTGATTTTCTATATTTCTGGCAAACTGTAAACACTCTTCGATGTATTTCTACTTCGAAAAATAGATCACTTCCCCACATTGGCTATGTCTGGTCATTGTTACTTTGTTTATGCTCTGGGAAGCGATTACCACTCACAGTTCAATGTATATGTTAGGGCCAGAACCCGAAGTCTGGCCACTTTGGGTTCTGGACAGTCAAAACATGCCCCTGCGGCCAATGTTAGAAATGAATTAGTTGGCTGTCTAGCATGAATGAATCCCGGCGGCATAAATGGAATTAATTCCCCGTCGGCAATGTAACAGATGAAGCCGCCTCCTCTCCTCTCCTCCCCCTGCCCCTCTCTTATGCAGCTGTGGCAGCCGGGGACCACGCGTGTCCTCCCAGGGTCGTTCGTAGCGGCAGGGAAGCAGAGCGGGAAAGCTCCAGACATTGCTTCTGCCAGCACCTGCTCTGCAGGAACGAACGGCAGGATTCCCTCTATTTACAAACGTCCAACAATGAAGACCTCCAGTCCAGGAGCTGATTGCTGCGATGCCCACAAACTTACTTTGCAAACTTTTAGGCTACTTACACACTAAGACGTTGCGTTTTAGGAGACGTTAAGGTCGCATAACGTGCCCCTAACGCAACGCATGGTGGCGTGGGAGAGGACGTTAGAGTGAGCTGCGTTAGGTGGCTCTATCCGCATAAGGTCTCCCAGAGTGGCGCTGATTGGCCGGCGGGACCACGTGATGCGGAGCGAGACACTCCGCATCACGTGGTCCCGCTGGCCAATCAGCGGCCGCCAGTGCATATTAAGTAGCCATGTGCGCGGCTACTGTAGCGCCATCTCCCCGCCTCCTCTCCGCCCCCACTGAGCATGTGCAAACAGTCTGAACGCACAGCATGCTGCACTTTAACTAAAACGTGCAGCGTTACATGTAACGCAACGTAGGCACTGAACAGCCCACTTGTGTTACATTGCTGTGCTTTGGGGGAGCGTTACAGGCTGCACTAACGTGCACCTGTAACGTCCCACTGTGAAAGCAGCCTTAAATGGAACTTCAGTCACATTTCTACATCATGCAAAGTATATACAGATTACTTTCTAAAAGGAAGTTTATTTCAACCAAAATAGTATCCTTGTAGCTTACTCCATTTTTGTAGGCTAACATGAACTGACATATGTGCATGACTGTTATCAATACCTAAAATGTCAGCAATGGCCTCTGGGATAGACCAGTATTATTCCAACAGATAGAAGAGAGCCTGGCACTGTATCCTGAAAACCACACCTTTATTCAACAGCCGGGTACAAACTGGCCTCAATTCACTAAGCTTAACTCCTGTCTTTAATAACTCTTCAGAGCTGTTTTACAGTTATCACAATTATATCACCATGGTGATAACTGTAAAACAGCTCTGAAGAGTTATTAAAGACAGGAGTTAAGCTTAGTGAATTGAGGCCATAGTGGTGTGCAGTGGGCCTGATAGGGAAACCTTTCCCCCTCACTGCACACCACTATGTCAGTACCCAGCTGTTGAATATAGGTGGGGTTTTAAGGATACAATGTGATGGTTTCCTTCTTATTCCTAAACAAGTAGTACTAACACCCATCTCATATTTTGTCCAAGAATCAGTGTACTGCAAATAGTCACATGAAAAAAGGAGAGGATACTAGGATACAATAACTTAAGGGCCAAAATGGTGGTGAAAAGCATAGCGGGAGAAGTAGACTGAGGCTTTCAATGCTTTAATTTAGTGCCACACACTAGGGATGGCCAATAAGATGCAAGTAATTCTGAGCTAATGCAAAATTATACAAATGTATGCCTGAATACGGACACACTGAATTCCACCTTGGCAGTATTTGATTGGCCATTTTCAAATTGCATCAAACTGCATACATACTTTGCTCAACCCTGCATTAAACCTGCATTAATTTGTAATTATTTACATCTCAATGACCATCCTAGTACACACACACACACACACACACACACACACACACACACACACACACACACACACACACACACACACACACACACACACACACACACACTAACTAGTACTAAAGAGTACTAAAGCAGCATTTTGTGAAAGGACACATAAGGTAAACGATTTCAGTGAGTATATCTACAACAGCGCTTTAACTCAGCTAAAACACGGAATCAACCCAAGTACCACCAGCAATTAAAGCACAGTTACTAATGCACAGATAATTTATAACAAGATGGAACGTCTGTGCATGTTTCAAATAGCAAACTCTTCCCACAGAAATTGGCACATGGTGTGGAATTAGTGGCAAAATCTTAACGGTGCCACAAGTTATTTGTCAGCAGACAACACCTGCTTCTGCAGAGCTAACAACACTATTCAGTAAGTCAGCTAAGAGTTTTTGAGCAAGATTCCCGAACACTGCTACTTCCTACTGAGTGCGCTCTAGTGACTGCATTGAAAGGGCTTTGAGTCCAAAAGGAGAAAAGCACAATGCAAATATTGTAATTATTATAATTATGGCAGATAGTTTTGCCTGATGGCAGCGAGAACCTGTCTACACATCTGATCCTGGGTAACGTGCGCACTCAGTCCCCTAAAAACTTCATTGGTAGAAAGTAAATAGCCTTATAACAAGTGAGAGTAAAAGTGCCCACAGACTTACAGAGGGGCACTAGAAATGGCCAGAAGATCGATCCTTCTCAGACCAAATCTGGTCAGAGAGGGATTGACTCCTTCCACACACTAGATTTTTTTAATAGATTTTTAGCATGAAATCTATGAAACATCTACTGCAGCGTTTCACTGTTTGATGCAGTGCTATGTTTTGAGCCGAACGATATCTTCCATCTGGCACAATCGAGCCAGCATGTTGCAGCATCAATTTCTACCAGATTTCATCAAAGTGATTGAATCTGCCGGGAATCGTCAGGAAAATAACAATTGGTGTTTTGCCACCTTTATAATTTCAACATCATATAACAAATATTAAGTGAGTATGAAGCGAATGCTTTTTGATGTAGTAAATAATACTGCATGCACACAATGAAGGCAGATAAGATCAGACTCAGCAGCAGCAGAACCTGTATGCACCAAAGCACCAATCTCAGGGAAAAAAAAAAAAAAAAAGATTTCAAAGCAGCGCAGGACAAAAGTCACATATCACACAACAATAGGTTCCGCCAAGCAAATGCTTGTATAGTAGAAAGATTATCAAGACCAGACTGTCACGCGGTGACCTTGCTGGCGTCTAGCTAATCTGACAATATTTTGTAGTGCATTGTTTCAAATCAATAACTAATTAACAAAACTACAAAAGGAGTAGCACTCTTTTCTGAGATCTCTTGTTAAAAATGGCTGCTGGATACACTTGGGCAGAAAGGTCACACTTACGACATCTTCACATCTTTCTACATCCTTTCACTGTCAGATTACATTACTCTTAAAAATTAATTGTCATGAGTTAAAACAGCAGCCGGCGTGTTACGGCCACATGTCATAATGACATGGTGAGGAGGTGTTTTGATATAAGCTGATACCATCAGCCCTCAATCATATCTTAATTTTTGCACTTGACCTAACTGGAAGATTGGGAGCAGACTTCTTGCTTTGCAAGTGGCAGTCAAACCTTGGGGATCCGCAGTAGCTTTAGCTACTGAGGCATAATTAATGGGAATTCCACAGACACCGGTGGAAAATGAAGAATCTAAAAATAAGTACAACACAGATTTTATAGTTTATATAAAAAAAAGCCATGTTAATACGGTTTCAATACTACATAGTGTGACGCCCAAATCTAATTTAAAGGAGACCTCAACTGAATTGTCATTTTTTTGTATTTAGATAACAGCCTAGAATGGGGAAAAACAGTTTGCATTGCAGCAAGAAACTGCCCCTTTTAATAGAGCCTTCTGCTACTGTGTAACCCAGATAAATTGGCCATTGAACTCTGTGCAATTTAATCAAGCAATCCACCTCTCCTCTTCAGCAATTACATGCTTACATAAAGTCATAAAATCAGCTGTTATCTGAGACGATGTACATTTACTGGCAAATGTTATGCTGTCTGGTTCCCCTATAAAAACCATACTAGCATCTTTTTATTATTTGGAAATTGATTACATACTGTATGTCACTATGGTTACAGCAACATGAGCTCTGTGTGACCCTTCTCTCGTCTACCCTGAGGAACTGTGATTAGCTGGAATACTTTAAAGACATCTGTACTTATGTACACAAGTATAGTTTACCAATAACTAGCACACCAATAACTAGGCTGCTTTCCTTTTTCCCTATTCTCCCTGAAAGCGTTAATCATTCAGGTATGAAAATGACAGTTTTTCTCCAGTCAGGACCTAGTCAGACTGTAGCGCAACACTCACTGGGTGAATCTTAAAGCAGTAGGATTAGCCATACTATGCCACGGAAAAAAACACATATATAAGTAGATAGATACTTAATTTACTTGCATAAAACATGTATTGTACTGTCCACGTTTTGATTTCAGTGAATTGTATATAGTAAATGAAGAGAATTCTGTTCCTGGTGGGAACCGTGTCTTTTGCCCACAGTTTGAGGCTAAATCCTGATATCATTTCTGCCCTTAACTATTTTATTTTCTCCTCCAATTGCTGAGTCACCTCAGCCTTGCTTGTAAACACAAGTGAGCAGAGGATCGTGTTTCAGATAGGCAGCTAGGAAGGGAAATTAATGGAAGAGGAGGAATACATTATAGATAAAAAGAACCCCCAGCATGCAGCTGTTTGGCATTGATTATTAAAGGGCCAGTGCTCCTAAAGTATGTGATAACTCCAAACCATAACAGCAGAAAAATATTTGAACGTTTTGAATGCAGGATTAACATCTTTATCCCACTTTGAGGTGGCCATACACGTATACATTTGCAGCAAATTCGACCATCAGATAGATTTCTGTCAGATGCCTGTCAAGTTGAATCTGACAGGAATCTATCTGATGTGTGCCACACACTAGGGACAGATTTCCAATAGATTTCAGAATGAAATCGATTGGAAATCGATCTAAATGCATTATTGGACCATTAGATCCAATGCAACTCTATGGGCCATTGATCTGCTGCCAGCAGCAGATCGTCCCAGATTTTTCCATCCTGTCAGATAGATCAAATCAATTGAAATCAATTCGCAAATCGATCAATCGGAGGCTGAAATCGACCGGCGTATGGGCCCCTTTAGGAGTAGTAGGACACATGCAAATCTTTAATTCATAAGATTCATTTTTACCTCCGGTTTACTTTAACATCCCTTTTATTTTTTCTTCCTACTAGCATTTTCACAAAATCATAATTCTGTTACTGAGAAAATTTTCTCTTGATCCCACTACCATCCTGTCTACATGTTCTCTTAGAACAATCTGTCTAGCTCTCTGATTCTTTATTAGAATTTATTGTGCCTGTATAGTAGTTCATTAGATGATAAGTTCATATCAAAAAGTATGGTTAAAGCACATGGTCAGGAGAAGCTCAGGTACTGGTTACCCCTTGCACCAATGACTGTAATATCAGTAGCAATGCTCTCAAAGAGATTCAGACTGTGCATTCCCCTTGCAGTCTGAGCTGTGGAATGATGTAATCCAGGCATCATCACCAACCACACCCACAAAGCTTGAATCTGACTCCATTCTGTTTATGATCACATTTTCATAACAGGATAGTAGCTGCAGAAACTTTCTACCCCACACAAAAATGTGAACATTTCAGCACTCTAATTACAAAAGCTGTGAAACAAGTTTTTAAGCAAAAATATTTTTTTGTGCAGATTTTTGTTTTTTATTCTATTCTATTACTGTATCTGTTTCTATATCTCCTGATTTTAATATTTGACAGGCATAAAACATGTGATCACATGGGTGCTTATAAAGGACAACTGACCTGAGATGGATATGGAGGCTGCACATTTATTTCATTTTAAACAATACCATTTGCCTGGCTGTCCTGCTGATGCTCTGCCTCTAATACTTTTGGTCATAGACCCCAAACAAGCATGCAGAACAGATGTTTGACTTAAGTTTTATTCGATTAGCCACAGGCTTGTTTCAGGTGTGTGATTCAGACACTACTGAAGCATGAAATATCAGCAAATTGAAAAAAACTATCAGTTGTCCTGAAAAAGTCAAAAGCGAGTGGTGGATCTGAGTGGTTCTGAGAGGATCTTAGAAAACCATCTCAGTGGATTTCTGATCAATTTTTAGGAAAATGTAATGGTGTGGGATAGATTATCAGTTTATTAATGTATAGGTCCAAGAAATTTGTCAGAATTTTCAATTTTTTTATTATAATTGGGGAAAATTTTAAGACATGTATATTGTGGTCAGATTTTTTAAATGTTACAATCAGAAAAAAATTGATTGTAATTCTTGAATTGATTTTTTTTAAAATGTATGGCGTTAGGCCACCTTTACAAAGGTGAACTGCTGTAACAACTCTTTAATTGACCTGCTTTATATTTAACTACATTTTTGGAATCTGACAGAAATCTGTGTCCCTGTGGAAGAGATTTCCCGTACAGCCTGAGATCACTGAATCTCCATTTGGAAGAGCTAGATTATCTTTTTAGGATTTTATCTGCTGGTCCAATGGAGGAATTCTCTCAAATCCTGTTTTACCATCAGGGACAGAAAGGGGTGTAAAAATGTCAAACAGGGACACTAAAAACCTTTCACAGAGACTTTTTTTTACCACTGAAAAGTTTTCATTGGATTCCCAATTAATTTCATAGAAAAAGATTATTTAAAGAAAAACAAGTATGTTTGAAAGTCTGTAAAAACATATAGAAATGATCAGCAACCACCAGATTCTACTCTGACAGTGGCCATGCCAATTATTTCTGAATATCTATCTGCCTTAAACTGGAGTAATATATGCCAAGCAATTGCTTTATCTATTGATAATTCACATATATAGCAAGAGACATAGAAAGGGATGCGCTGACAATTCAGACGTACGCATCCACACAAAAGCACAACAGATTTATGATACGTCCTCGGTGCACACAGGTATGTTACCATTGATTTCTCTAAATAATGACAAATCATCAGGAAAATTGGTGACAAGCATTTTTAACATAGAAAGCCCAAGGAACAACAATCAATATACAGAGTTTATAATTATGTGCCTAGTGTATTACAGTGTAGATTCGCTAAATGCATCAACGTGTCAAAATACATATATATTCCTCACTGTGAAATTTGTTACACATAACTAATAAATACCATAGCTGTCTAAAACATCAGAATGTGTCTAACATAAGAAAATATGATGTCTGATCAAAAAAAAAAAAAAAAAAAAAAAAGTCAAACCGCAACCATGAAATACATTATTCTATAAGTTGTTAAAATATGTATTTATTATTTATTTATTGTATTTATAAAGCGCCAATATATTACGCAGCGCTGAACATTAATTTAGGTTACAGACAATATTTAGGGGTGACATACAGCAATATGACATTACAGGAATACATGCATACCAGATCACACAGCACAGTGTGAGTACAAGGTAATGCTTAGTCAGTCACTGGATGGAGCATGGAGATTAGGAAAGTTAGGTTCACTCAGATGCATAGCATGGGTGCACAGTAATGGAGGTGCATGATCAGGCAGGACACAAAAGGAGGAGGACCCTGCCCAAAGGCTTACAATCTAGAGGGAGAGGTAGGGACACGAACTGTAGGGGACCAGAGTTCAGCTGTAGGTTTAGAGCACTTGTGAGGGGTAGTAGGCCAGAGTGAAAAGGTGAGTTTTGAGGGCTTTGTTGAAGATATTGAAGGAGGGGGCTGCCCTAATGGGTAGGGAGTTCCATAGTGTCAGAGCAGCTCTTGAGAAGTCCTGGAGGCCTGTATGGGACTGGGTGATGCGGGGGGCGGTTAGGTGAAGTTCATTGGAAGAGCGGAGTGAGCGGCTAGGTGTGTACCTCTGAGTAAGATCGGAAATGTAGGTTGGACAGGTTTTGTGGACAGATTTGTAGGTCAGACACAGCATCTTGAATCTGATTCTGGACTGGATAGGAAGCCAGTGGAGGGATTCTAGGAGGGGATCTGCCGTGGTGGAGCGATGGGAGCAGTGGATAATTTTGGCTGCTGCATTCATGATGGACTGCAGTGGGGCGGATGGGGTCATAGGGAGACCAGACAGCAGGGCATTGCAGTAGTCAAGGCGGGAAATTATAAGGGCATGGATGAGGAGTTTGGTGGTGGCAGCGGTCAGGAAAGGGCGAATCTTATAGATGTTACGAAGGTGGAAGTTGCAGGACTTTGTGAGGTTTTGGATGTGGGAAGTGAAGGAGAGTGCCGAGTCCAGGGTGACACCCAGACAGCGGGCTTGAGAGGTAGGGCGAATGGTAGTGTGGTTAACAGTGACATGCACATCTGGGAGGTTCGTGGATGGCCAGGGTGGGAAGATCATAAATTCCGTTTTGTCTAGATTTAGTTTCAGGAACCTGGCGGACATCCATGAGGAGATGGCCAATAGGCAGGAGGAGACCTTGTCCATGGTAGTGGGGGATATGTCAGGGGTGTGGAGGTAGATCTGGGTGTCATCTGCATACAGATGATAGTTAAAACCCATGGAGGAGATAACCTTGCCAATGGAGGATGTGTATAGGGTGAACAGTAGGGGGCCAAGGACCGAACCTTGGGGGACTCCCACCAAGAGGTGGTTGGGGGTGGACGAGGACTCAATGAAGGCGGTCGTGAAGGAGCGGTTGGAGAGGTAGGATGAAAGCCAGGACAGGGCGAGATCGTGAATGCCCAAGGACTGGAGGGACTGGAGGAGTAGGGGATGATCTACTGTGTCAAAAGCTGCTGAAAGGTCAAGGAGGAGAATGGAGTATTTACCTTCAGCTTTCGCTACGGCAAGGTCGTTGACCACTTTGGTGAGAGCAGTTTCGGTTGAGTGGGCAGGCCGAAATCCAGATTGCAGTGGGTCTAGCAGTGAGTTGGCATTGAGGTACTGGGTCAGGCGTTTGTGAACCAGACGCTCAAGGAGTTTTGAGGCAAAGGGGAGGAGGGAGATAGGACGGTAGTTGGAGGGTAGCAAGGGGTCGAGGGAGGGTTTCTTGAGCAGGGGTAGTACAGTGGCCTGCTTGAAGTCTGAGGGGAAGGTGCCTGTGGATAGGGAGAGGTTGAACAGGGTAGTGAGGACTGGGGCCAATTCCGTGAAGTGAGGCTGGAGTAAATCAGAAGGGATGGGGTCAAGGGGGGAGGTAGTGGTATGGGAAGTCTGCAGTAGGTGGTTGACTTCCTCGGTAGTAGTAGGAGTGAAGGATGTGAGGGGAGGTTAGGGTGGAGGAGGAGCTGGTTGGGAGGGGGTGGGAGGTGAAGATTGGAGATTGGATATTTCCTGGCGGATGAAGACAATTTTGTTGGTGAAGTGGGTGGCTAAATCTGTGGCAGAGAGGGAGGAAACGGAGGGTGGGGGGGGGGGGGTTTAAGCAGGGAGTTGAAAGTGGCAAAAAGACGGGGGGTTGGAAGCTTGTGCTCCGATGAGCTTGGTAAAGTATTCCTGCTTCGCATGAGCAAGGGCAGTGTGGAACTGCAGCAGGTTGGTCTTGTACTGTAGGAAATCCTGGTTAAGTCTAGTTTTTCTCCATTTCCGTTCAGTGGCGCGTGTTTTCCTCTGGAGGTTGCGAGTATGGGTAGTGTGCCAGGGCTGGGGGTTAGGGGGTCGGTTGCGGCGAAATATTGGTGGAGCAGCTTTCTCTAGGGCTGATGAGAGAGTTTGGCGATACTGAGCTGCAGCAAGATTAGGACAGGTTAGGGTGGGGAGAGTGGAGGAGAGGGCATGGAGGGGGTCAGCAAGGACACTAGGGTTGAGCTTGCGTAGGTCTCGCTGCCATCGACCAGGTGGGTGGGTAATTTGGAGGTGCCTTCTGTGAGGAGGTTGAAGGTGAGAAGGGGATGGTCTGAGGGTGGAAAGGGTGCGATGTCAAGGTCTGCAATGGTGGTGGATTTAGTGAATATAAGGTCGAGAGTGTGCCCTGCAGTGTGAGTGGGGGTGTTGGCGTGTTGTACTAGTCCAAGTGAGTTGGCAATAGTGAGTAGCTGGGTCACAGCGGAGCTCTGGGCTTCATCGATGGGAATATTGAAATCCCCAAGGATGATGGTGGGAGGTCAGAGGAGAGGATGTGAGGGAGCCAGGAGGCAAGGTCATCGAGAAATTGTGGGGTGGAGCCCGGAGGGCGGTATAAGACCACAACAATGGCAGGGAGGGGGTGGTAGAGGCGGATGGTGTGGGCCTCAAATGATGTGAATTGTAGAGAGGTAGGTGGGGTGAGGACACGGAAGGTGCAGGATGGGGAGAGGAGCAGACCCACCCCTCTCCCGGTCCTGTTGTCTGGTCTGGGGGTGTGACTGAGGTGAAGCCCCCTGTAGGAGAGGGCAGCCTCTGCGGCAGAGTTAGAGGGGGTGAGCCATGTCTCAGTGAGTGCGAGGATGGTGAGGGATTTGGAGAGGAAGAGGCCGTGGACTGCTGTAAGTTTGTTATGGACGGATCTGGCATTCCAGAGACCGCAGGGTAGGGGGAGTATGTGTTTGTGGGTGGGATGGATGGAAATAAGGTTGGAGCGAGGATGGGTGTTGAGGTTATTTGTGGACAGAGGGTGAAGTGTATGAAGCAGGTCAGCAGGGGATGCTTGTCTGGCAGCAGGCTGTGGCCCAGGATAGGGTGATATATCACCAGCTGCAAGTAAGAGTAGGAGGGAGAGAGTAAGCAAATGTAAATGGGATTTAAATGTTTGTGACGTTTTTGAGCTGCTGGAGGGAGAGAGAGATTTCAGGAGAGCTAACAGTTCATGAGAAGCTGAGTAAGGTGAGGAAAGCAGAACAGGTGAAATGAATATATCTAAAACACAAGTTGTTGAAAGCTATCTACATGTCATTATTTGAATTTATATAGCTCTGGCATTTTAGGCAGCACTTTATAGAGTTTGCAGAAGGGATTTAGATCACTTACTGTCGCTGAAAGGAGATCACTATCATATATGCCTACTACCAAAGTCTAAGGCAGGGTTCACACTCGTTTTCCCAAAACCGCTATCTCTGCACGTTTATGTAGAGGTGAAACTCTAAAAATTAGAATGTTAAGTTCATTTATTTCAGAAATTCAACTTAAAAGGTGAAACTAATATATGAAATAGACTCATTACATGCAAAGCGAGATACTTCGAGCATTTATTTGTTATAATGTTGATTATGGCTTATTAGCTTATGATAACCTCAAAATTAAAATCGCACACCATCAGAGTATTGTGAAAATGTTCAATATTCTAGGCTCAAATTGTCAAACTCTAATCAGCTAAATAATCCAAAACACTTGCAAAGAGATCCCATTTCATATGTTAGTTTCACCTTGAATTATTGAAATAAATGGATTTTTGCACGATATTCTAATTTTTCGAGTTTCACCTGTATTTCAATGGCATTGCATTCATTTTGTATGAAAATTTGCATTCACAATTTTTCCAGCGTTTCAAATTCAATTGTCAGGTCTGGATTATTTCATGTGTGATGTGAGATTCAGGTTTCAAACGGAAATGCAGAATATATAATTTACATTTTGCATGAAACTTTACATGCAATTTTGAAGTTAATACATGCATTTTCATGTAAATTAACTTCATTGGCATTCAACGAAAGATCGCAACATAAAATTTTGCATACACACGTATATAAAAATTAAGAATGTACACGAAAAATTACAAACACAGAAGAGTGAATACAGAAGCTTGCATGCATAAAATGCTAGCACAAGTGTGAACACTCCCTTTGTCAATTTCACAGGGGGGCAATTGACCTTCAAGTATATTTTTGGGAACCTTATGGTTTCCAATGTAGGTTCTGTGACATGTCACTTGTCATGCAGAACAGCAGGCGTCATGTGAAGGCAGTTTCGTTATGGAAAAGGGTGGAATCACTGCTGGAAGCAGGTAACATACGCTGCTCCCTGAACTACTCTGTGTACTGGGCGTGGGGCACAACAACTATTTAATACTGATATGGGGGTATATAAACACTACATTAAACACACAAATGCTTACCTGATCGTGTTATCGGAGGAACATGCATAAAGGCTACTTTAATACTGCTACCTGGGGGAAGGGGTACACAGGTAACAGGCTGGGAGGAAGTTGGCATCCAAAGTGTTGCTGGGGGGCCCAGTGATTCCTAGTTACACCCCTGCTTCAAAAGCTGGGCAGCCTGCTGTTTCCACCATCATCATGGCTAGCTTAAAGGGCAAATGAAGCAAGAGGGAAATGGAGCCTGATTTATTTCCTTTTAAGCAATACCAGTTGCCCGGCTAGTCTGCCGATTGTCTGCTTCTAATACTTTTAGCCATAGACCCAACAAGCATGCAGCAGATCAGATGTTTGGCAGCATTGTCAGATCTGACAAGATTAGCTACATGCTTGTTTCTGGTGTTATTCAGCCACTATTGCAGCCAAATAGATCCGCAGAGCTGCTAAGCAACTGATATTGTTTAAAAGGAAATAAATATGGCAGCCTCCATATTCTTCCCACTACAGAAGTATTTTAAATCACATTGGGAGCACTAAAAAGGAGACACCATAAAGAGACACTGCACTGAGTGTTTAAGAATTGAGCCACAATAATAGAGAAAGCAGGTTGGTCATGCTGAGGTGGGCTGCAGGGTCAGAATATTGTACACTTAGGCTTCTTGCACACAGGGACGTTACAGGCGCACGTTAGTGCAGCCTGTAACGCTCCCCCAACACACAGCAATGTAACACAAGTGCGCTGTTCACACTGCCCACGTTGCGTTACATTATAACGCAGCAAAGTGCTGCATGCTGTGCGTTCTATGCGGCTAAGCCGCGTTAGACTGTTTGCACATGCTCAGTCATGTTGGGGAGGAGGAGAGAGCGGCTGGGCACATGGCTAATTAATATTCACTGCACTCAATGACGTGCAGTGTTTACTTCCTGGAGCGGCCGCTCTGTGCGGCGATTGGCCGGGCGGGACCACGTGATGCCGCATACGTCCAAGAGTATGGATCACGGCATCACGGACGCCAGAGTGAGCTGCACAACGCGGCTCACTCCGACGTCCACACCAGAGAGCACCAGGCGTTGCGTTAGGGGCACGTTATGTGCCCTATAACGTCCCCTAAACGCAACGTCCTGGTGTGTAACTAGCCTTAAGACATTGCAAAAGTAAGCCAATCATCCTGAGAGCTTAACACGTGGTAAGTGGAGCCTGGGAATATTTCGGGGAGCTCAGGTTAACATAAACCTTCTGTAATCAATTTATAAAAGTAAGATTCGAGATTTAAAAAATGCCAAAACATACCCAAAACGTGAAAAGGCATGAGGGATTTTTTCTGTTTAACACAGTACTCTAATAATTGTGGAAAAACTCCTAACATATACTTGTGACAAGCGAAGATTATGTTACCTGCAATAAGGGGTACTTGGTAAATGCAGTCTTTTATAAAAGGTTATGCACCATAATACTGTTGCGTAACACAGCACTACATACATAGGCACAGCATTGTTCCAATAGTAAGGAAACTGGATCGTGTAAAGACATTGGATTTACTATGATTTTGAGTGAAGAGTCAGGTTATTGCTGCCAACTGTGTGCTGCCAATTTTATCTTGGCAAAAATGTATGTACTGATCTGTTACAAACACAATTTTTGGTCTTTGACTCATATGATGAATGTCAAATCTCTTTAGTCCAAAGGTCTGGGCTGCTCTTTACTGGAAGTACATAGATTAAGGAGACTTCACATGTTAGTGAGGAATATCTCTATGCACCCTGATGCTACATGAAAAGGACTGCTTAAGAATGACTACAATAATTAACTTCATACTGTATCCTTTGATTTTAAGGTGAGAGTCCTTATAACAAGCGAATAAAGCAGATATAAGCTTTACCATATTCACAAAATGTCTACTTAGCTAACACTTGGTTTATATTTGAAGTAGAACTAAACTCTTAGAAACTTGTTATCACCAATGTTTCATAACACACCATTGTACACAGGAGGCTGGGCTCAGGACTGTCAGCCTGTTGGTGCACTATGGTCTGGTCCTACACCCCAATGCCAAAGCAGGCATGCAGTCACGTGTGGGGATGAAGTCAGCAGAACACTGTGGGAGAGTGCCAGGCCAAACAACACACAAACAGTACTTGCATGTCAGTATGAAGATAAGGGGGGGGGGGGGCTAATTAGAATGGAAAGTCTACAAGAGGTAATTGTGCAGTCATAAAACCCCTCTTGAAGAAACTATCACTGGATTTGGACTCTGTGGTCAACTACAGACCGGTGGCGAACTTACCATTCCAATCAAAAGTTATCGAGAAAGCAGTTGCCAACCAGCTAGAAGCTCGGCTTACAGATAACAAAATTTTTGATACCTTTCAGTTAAGATTCAGGAAAAGGCACTACATTGAAACTGCACAAGTCCGAGTAATGAATGATCTACTTACAGCAAGAGACAAGGTCGGGTGCTCAATTCTGATTCTTCTTGACTTGTCTGCAGCTTTTGATACTGTGGATCATGAAATACTAATCCAGAGATTTAAGAATTATTGTGGCCTAAGGGGTACTGTTCTTAGCTGGTTTCAGCCCTTCCTATCTGGCAGGACACAGCAAGTATGTCTGGGCTTACACTACTCTAACCAAGTGCCACTTGCCTATGGAGTTCCACATGGAGTTGCTATCTCCATTACTCTTTGTAGTCTACATGCTCCCAGTGGGCAAAATAGTCCAGACCTGTTATGCAGACGACACACAACTGTATCTGTCCTTCAAGCCTGGCACCCAAGACCCATCAGCACCCATAAATGCGTGTCTAGTGGATTTACAAAATTGTGTAAACACCAGCTGGCTGAGACTGAACTCTGACAAAACAGAAGTGTTGGAGGTAGGCGGGCCACACGATGGATAAAGTCCAAAACTCTCCCCACTTCAAACTATTAATTGGAGGAGATACCGTACAGTATAAAGACTCAGTGTGAAACCTTGGGGTGATCCTGGATGGAAAGCTAACACTTAGACAGCACGTATCAGCTGTCGTCGAGTCCGCATTCTTCCATCTGAGAAATATAGCGAGAATCAAGCACCTTATCACAGCTGAAGACCTACCTGCCCTGGTTCATAAATTTGTATCCTCCCACATGGACTACTGGAATGCCCTGTTCGTCGGATCCCTAGATAAGGTTCAGCGCCCCTTACAACTAGTACAGAATGCAGCAACCAGACTCCTAGACAATGCCCCCGCAGCTCACACATCACCCCAGTACTGCAAACTCTTCACTGGTTGCTAGTAAAATGGAGAATCCATTTTAAGATCTGCCTGCTGACATTCAAGGCTCTAAACCACATGGGACCCAAATACATAGCGGGTCTATTGGAAATGTATGCCCCCCCCCCCCCCCCCTATGCACCCTCTGCTCTGCCAGTTAGATGAATCTAGTTATTCTGAGGATACACTTAACATTTTGTGCTCTGGACTTTTCCTATGCAGCCCCTACTCTATGGAACTCACTTTCACAGTCAGTGTGAGAGGCTCCTTCTCTGGACAGCTTTAAGAAAAGGCTAAAAACTCACCTCTTTTCCCTAGCCTTTTAGACTGCATAATGCAGGTCACAGCACTTTGAGTCCCCAGGGAGAAAAGCGCTATAAAAAATTATTGTTATTTATCTAAAAAATAAAATATTTTATACTGGAAACATTTCCCCCTCTCACCCTATTAAGAATGCCCGAGCCTCTAATCGAACCTACTGTATTTCTTGGACTATAAGACTCACTTTTTCTTCCCCAAAACTAGGGGAAAAAAGTCACTGCATCTTATAGTCCAAATGCAGGGAGTTCCTGACTTGTGAACACCTGCCAATACGAACCTTCATCCCGCCTCAGTATCAGGGACTCCCCGTACTGTGCTCATGCAGAGGAGGACACAGGGGACAAACGGAGGACAAAGGAGGACACAAGGGAGACACAAAGGGGCACAGAGGATAATACAAGGAGGACAGAAGCGGACACATGGGGGGCAGAGGAGGACACAAGGGGGCATGAGGTACAAAAGGGGGCATAATCCACAAGATGCCCCTTCACCGTGGATGCACCAGGTTTAGTATATATTTTTTTGCCTGGTTTTTATCCTCTAAACCAGGGCTGCCCAATAGGTCGATCGCGATCTACCGGTAGATCGCGACCGCCTTCTTGGTAGTCTCGTAAAATTTGTTGCGGCGAGCAGCTCGTGTTTAGCTGCTGGCCAATAAGGATGCATGCGAGGAGAGAGGGAGGAGAGAGGCGGCGCGGCCGCTACGTCATGGCTCGGGGCGGCGACGGGCAGCCTGCAACGTGCGTGCTTGTAACGTACCCGGCGCCGCCCCCAGCCATGACGTAGCGGCCGCGCCGCCTCTCTCTTCGCCGCCGCTTCTCCCCTGCATCCCATTGGCCTGCCAGAGTCTCTCCTCACCGCCTCTTCTCCTCTGACTGCCTGCAGGTACATATACCTGGCTAGCCTACACTGGGGGCCCATACACCCGGCTAACTACACTGAGGGCCCATACACCCGGCTAACTACACTGAGGGCCCATACACCCGGCTAACTACACTGAGGGCCCATACACCCGGTTAACTACACTGAGGGCCCATACACCCGGCTAACTACACTGGGGGCCCATATACCTGGCTAACCTACACTGGGGGCCCATATACCTGGCTAACCTACACTGAGGGCCCATATACCTGGCTAACCTACACTGGGGGCCCATATACCTGGCTAACCTACACTGGGGGCCCATATACCTGGCTAACCTACACTGAGGGCCCATATACCTGGCTAACCTACACTGAGGGCCCATATACCTGGCTAACCTACACTGGGGGCCCATATACCTGGCTAACCTACACTGGGGGCCCATATACCTGGCTAACCTACACTGAGGGCCCATATACCTGGCTAACCTACACTGAGGGCCCATATGCCTGGCTAACCTACCTACACTGAGAGCCCATATACCTGGCTAACCTACACTGAGGGCCCATATACCTGGCTAACCTACACTGGGGGCCCATATACCTGGCTAACCTATACTGAGGGCACATAACCTATGCTGCAGGCACATATACCTGGCTAACCTACGCGGGGGGGGTGCTTAGACGTTGGTAGTTCTCCTGGCCTCGGCAAATTTTAAAGTAGCTCGCGAGCCGAAAAAGTGTGGGCACCCCTGCTCTAAACCAAGGTGCGACTTATGGTGAGGAGCGTTTTATAGGCCGAAAAATACGGTAAATGGTGATATCCTCTTTATAACCCATAAAAGCAAAACTCAGAAGGCATACGTTGCATGCCAATATATAGCGGCACCCTACTGTTTTTTTTTTCTTCCACAGCTGAATGTGCTATAATCACTGAGTCATTGATGACAGCCAGGCTAAAGCTGCATACAGATAGTAACCAATCGCATAGGAACAATGACTATCTGTACAGGATACCACAACATACGTCAATCACAATGCAAATAGCTGCAGAGTTAGATTTTTTTCAACGTATCGTAAACATGCGTGCCTAGACAATCCAACCATGCATGCCCATCAAAAGACTGATTTTGTACAAAATCTTTATAGAATAAAAGCCGGGCTGGATTTCTGGAAAGACAACAAAGGCCCAGGCCTTGGACAGCTGCTACCTAAAGGGTGGCTGGACATGAAAAATGGGTCGGTGATTAGGGAAGAGTAGGCTGCAGACTGGGAGCTGCTACTCAAAGGCGCTATGCATGGACAGTACACATGAAAGAGGTGGCTGCAAATAGATAGGGAGCAACAACAAAGTTGGTCTGGGGGAGGCAAACATATAAATCCTGCCTTGAGCATAAGAGTAATAAGGTGACTAGTCAACAAACCATGTAAGCCTTGTTAAAATGGACTCTAAGAAGTTAAATACATAGTTTACTATTGGCCTCAATTCACTAAGCTTAACTCCTGTCTTTAATAACTCTTCTGAGCGGTTTTACAGTTATCACCATGGTGATATAATTGTGATAACTGTAAAACAGCTCAGAAGAGTTATTAAAGACAGGCGTTAAAGAGGAACTCCAGTGAAAATAATTTAATATAAAAAGGTGCTTAATTTTTACAATAATTATGTATACATGATTTAGTCAGAGTTTGCTCATTGTAAAATCTTTCCTCTCCCAGATTCACATTCTGACATGTATTACATGGTGACATTGTTACTGTGGGCAGATTATGTAGCTGTTCTGGCTTTAACAGACAGCTATAAACAGCCATTTCCTGTGTGTGTCATTGTTACATTGTGGCAGTTTGCCCAGAGTACCGTACGGTACCAGAGCCTCTTGTGGGAGGGGTTTCAGCACAAAATCAGTCATACAGCGCCCCCTGATGGTCTGTTTGTGAAAATCATTATATTTTTCATGTAAAAGTGGGTATCAGCTACTGATTGGGATAAAGTTCAATTCTTGGTCGGAGTTTCTCTTTAAGCTTAGTGAATTGAGGCCAATAATGTGAACTCTCAGAAATAATATTTAGAAGTGATGCATTGTGGGACACCTCAAATGTACACTCCAACCAGAATAATCACAAATACCTTCTGTTGTAAGAAGGCAATGTTCTGCTTTACATAACATTTTAGTAAGAGTGCTTTTTGGTCCTTTTCAGCCCCCTTACACACTCCTAGGAGGCCTGGTTCAACATGAGCTTGCTGGGTAATCTGTAACTCTCAGAAATCTGCTGAGAGAATTTTTGTTTTGCTCCTCTCTCTCTTCAAGATTGTATTGTGTGGTTATGACAAGCCTACATCGTGCATGGAGGATGTAATACAACAATGGCTTCAGTACAGCGGCACATATTTTAGCTCACTGGTAAATAACCAGCAACATCAGCCACCAAATATGGTCCAATTGTTGAAGGACAGATAAACTGGGTTACACACACTGCCAGTATTACAGACATTCACCTCTTAAAATCACATTCACATCTATTGTGAAAGCCACAGATTAGGACATACATTATTTAAAATTCAAAACCAGCTCAATACCTTTATTCGAAACAACTATTATAAATAACATCCAAACTCCCTCGTGGCAAACAGTTATCAAATAAATAGGCTGTCACTGCATGAAAATAATTAACAGTCGCTCGCAAGCTGCGTTCTCTTAGGTATTTCCTTGTCTGCATCCAGCAGCAATTTAGAGAGCGTCTTCGTGCCATTTCCTAAGCGTGCTTCACAATCTTATCTTACAATATCATTTTGTCTAATTAATTTTGTTGTATCCTAAACAATTATGCCGCTGTTTATAATATATCGCTTGAGCTTAATTTTAAGGAGATGTCTTACCAGAAATAGAGGTCTTATACATATGGTGTCCCCAAGGTGTCCAGTGACACACTTGTGCTTTGTATTCAGCAGTTATTAAAGCATTACTCCATTTTATGCAAAAGGTTTCTATCTGCAGAGCAGACGACAAAGCGACTTGGCACATTCATGCAGCAATCTGACAATGTAGAGCATTCACAAGTGAGAAACTGGAAAATGAGTTGGGAACAACATAAAGGTCTCTGCTGTACAACTCAGCACCATAGTTCTCGGTATATGGGTAGATTGCTTTGTATGTATTGCACAAGTGATGTGCATACTGGTTAAATGTACAGTTGTGCTCAGTTTCCATACCATGGAAGAATGTATGATTTCTTAACCATTTTTCATAGAATATGAATGATAACGCAAAATGTCTTTCACCTATGGTTACAGTTTGGCTGATGTCATTTATTGTCTAACAATTGTGTTTATGTTCTTTTTAAACCATTATCACTACACAAACTACCCAAATGATCAAAAGTTTACATACTCCAGTTCCTAATACCATGTATACCAAGTATAGCACCCTTTAAAGAGAATCTGTATTGTTAAAATCGCACAAAAGTAAACATACCAGTGCGTTAGGGGACATCTATTACCCTCTGACACAATTTCACCGCTCCTCGTCGCATTAAAAGTGGTTAAAAACAGTTTTTAAAAGTTTGTTTATAAACAAACAAAATGGCCACAAAAAATTCTGCTGCTTTGAAGGTCCTAACGAGCACAGTGGCCAACATTATTCGCAAGTGGAAGAAGTTCAAAACTACGAAGACTCTTCCTAGAGTTGACTGGCCATGTAAACTGAGCAATCGGGGGGAGAAGGGCCTTAGTCAGGGAGGTGACCAAGAAATTGATGGTCACTTTGTCAGAGCTACAGAGGTTCACTGTGGAAAGAGGAGACCATTCCAGAAGGACAACCATCTCTGCAGCAATCCACCAATCAGGCCTGTACAGTACAATGGCTAGACAGAAGCCACTCCTTAGTAAAAGTCACAAAAGTCAGCCTGCCTGGAGTTTGCCAAAAGACTCTTGAAGGACTAATACACCAATAGAAACAAAATTATCTGGTCTGAAGAGACAAAGATTTAACACTTTGGTGCCAATGGGCATCATTCACAATGCTTTTTTAACACTTTTTTTCTCTGTTTTCACCTTATCTATGTTACATTTGTAAGCTCCAAAAGAGCAAAAATATAATAAAATTAAGATAAGAAAAGTAATATTGAAATTAGGTTAATCAGGAACAACTTACTTTGAGTGATTTTTTTGCTTGTAAATGTGCTTAAAGGTTATTTTTATTATTTATTTATTGTATTCATATAGCGCCAACATATTATACAGCGCTTTACATTAGTTAAGGTTGCAGACAATATTTAGGGGTGACATACAGCAATAAGATAATACAGCAATATATTCAAACCAGATCATGCAGCACAGTATGAGTACAAGGTTATGCTTAGTCAGTCACTGAATGGGAGGCATGGAGATTAGGTAAGTGGAGTTCCCTCAGATATATAGGATGGGTGTACAGTAATGGAGGTGCGTGATCGGATAGGAGACATAAGGAGGAGGACCCTGCCCGAAGGCTTCCAATCCAGAGGGAGTGGTCGGGACACAAAAGGTAGAGGTTAGGTGATAAGTAATGTTTGAGAAGTTTTGAGATTAGAGCCCAATGTCAGACATCACATTTGTAGGAAACCAGGCACCGTTCATCACCAGGCCAATACCATTCCTACAGTGAAGCATGGTGGTGGCAGCATCATGCTGAGGGGATGTTTTTCAGTGGCAGGAACTGGGAGACTAGTCAGGATTAAGTCCAAGGATAGGTTCGCACACCAGCTTCTCCAAAGAGCCAAAAAGTAGTTTTATTTCACCATAATGCGTCAACACAGAGCATGACAATTGTTTCGGGGCCACAAGAGGTCCCCTTCCTCAGATAAGTGCAGACAAACATTTCACTATGAAGTGCACACCACAATAAATACATGCAAAAACTAAAACAGGTCAACCCACTAAAGCAGGGAACACACCCACTCATTAGAATATCCAAACATGTAAACATGTACTCTATGGGACAATCAAAGCTACTAGTAGTAGCTTTGATTGTCCCATAGAGTACATGTTTACATGTTTGGATATTCTAATGAGTGGGTGTTTTCCCTGCTTTAGTGGGTTGACCTGTTTTAGTTTTTGCATGTATTTATTGTGGTGTGCACTTCATAGTGAAATGTTTGTCTGCACTTATCTGAGGAAGGGGACCTCTTGTGGCCCTGAAACAATTGTCATGCTCTGTGTTGACGCATTATGGTGAAATAAAACTACTTTTTGGCTCTTTGGAAAAGCTGGTGTGCGAACCTATCCTTGGACTATTGGAAACTATGATAGATGTAGCTTTGCATCGAAGGTTCTGTACCCTCCATATACGGTAAGGTGCCGCTCCTAACTACAGGACTGTAGTCAGGATAAAGGGAACGATGACTGCACCAATGTACAGAGACATCCTGGATGAAAACCTGCTCTAGAGTACTCTAACTCAGACTGTGGTGACGGTTCATCTTTCAGCGGGACAACGACCCTAAGCACATGGCCAACATACTAAGGAAGTGCCTTCAAGACAACTCTGTGAATGTCCTTAAAGTGGTCTGAAACTCCGACATAACATTTAATAAAAATGTGTTTTCCTACTTTTTATTGCTCATACAGTTATCATATTTGCTTTTGTGCATAATATTGTCTGTTTACAAATTACGAGTTTCCAAAGTGTAGTTTATCTTGCCCTGAAACCTGCCATTGCATTTTATTCAAACGGCTTTTTATTATTTATTAACATCTTCTAATTAGCTGTTCTGTGCTGTTTGTGTGCAGAGAGCTCCTTTTCACTTGTTACACTGTATTTACACCCATGTATCAACATTGGAATGCAAGCAAAGATACTGTTATCTACAGTTTGGATGGGGATTTGAAGATGAATAGTAGGACAAAGTGATTTCCATTTCAGTGATGTTCTGCTTACAAAAATTCTGGGATTGTAGCTTTCAAGCTGTGAGGAATCTTTTAGAGCAAAGTAGAAATGTTACGTTTCAGACCACTTTAAATGGCCCAGCCTGAGCCCAGACTTAAATCTGACTGAACATCTCTGGAGAGATTTTAAAATGGCTGTGCACAGATGCAACAGATTCAACTTGATGGAGCTTGAGAGGTGCTGCAAAGATGAATCAGTGTAAATGGCCAAATATAGGTGTACCAAGCTTGTGGCATCATATTCAAAAATACTTGAGATTGTAATTGCTGCAGAAGGACATCAAACAAAGTATTGAGCAAAGGCTGTGAATACTTATGTACATGTGACTTCTCAGTTTTTTTGTATTTTTTGATAAATGTATCAAAACCTCAAGTAAACTTTTTCCACGTTGTCATTATCAGAATCAGAATCAGAATTTATTTCGCCAAGTACAACGGTGGATTGTACCCGGAATTGGTTTTGGCGCATACAGGGTCGTTGATGAAAAACAGAAAAGAGCACGGTTAAGCATGGTACATACATAGACATGGGACAAGCACACATAGGACAGCATTACAGCTTGTGCGTACAATTAAGCAGAGCAAGGTCGTATACAGTTAAGCATGGTACATACGTATAAACAGTAAAAGCAAAATAAAAGCAAAGACAGAGAGCATTACAGCATAAACGTACAGTTAACGTAATACAAACAGAGCAAAACATACACTGATAGCAGGAACAGAAAAGAGTGGGACTGGAGGAGCAGCCTGAGAGCTGATCTGAGCGCTGCCATTTTCGGCACTGGACGCTACACAGCGACACGCTCCAACGAGACAGGTACTCCGATTGTCCACGAAAAGTAGAGAGGAAACTGAGGGGGAAAAAATGGAGGTGGAAAGCAGAGATAAAGAGAGAAGGGATAGCTAAAGAGAGAATGAGGAAAGAGAGAGAACCAAAGCGAACCAAAGCAAGAGGAGAGAGGCAGAGGCAGGGACCTTTTGGTTGAACAGATTAAAAGCCCCTGGTACAGTCCGATAAACAGTCACCATGTGCTTGATCCGAGGTGGTCCAGAGTCCTTATGCTGGTGGTTGCGGGCAGAGGGGGCCCAGTGGTGGTGGTTGTTCCACGTGGATTGCGGCAGCTGCTCAGCTCCGCTGATCAGGCCCAGGCTGGTCAGGACAGCAGCTATGTGCCTCCTGGATTGTTGTGGTCAGATGGGGAGGCATCCTGAATGTGCCCGAGGTGGCTTCCAGGCAGCGGTGGTGAAGGACTCAGTGCCTGCCTGGTCCCCTGGTAGCTCCACGTGGGTGGTGGCGGCCGCCTCAGCCGATCGGCTCTGTGGTGTTCTGACTGTGCCCAGAGGGAGCAGCTCCCCGACGAAGGTGCGGCGCTGATGAGATGCGGATGGTATGGCTGCGGGGTTGCAGCAGCAGATGTGCTCACAGTGAGCGGATGGGTCAATGGAGGGCACCGACATCCGGCTGTCCTCTCGATCTCCGGTGCACCCCTCATGCGGCGTCCTGGTCTCCTGGCAACTAGTGCAGTGGCTGGCCCGACTCATCAGCCTGCCGGAATGCGGAAATCGGGCCGGTGGAGTCAAAGCGCGTTCTCCTCACTCCCAGGTCCCGGCGGACGGAGGAACGGGCCATGTGCCAGAGAGCATGCACTGGGGTCAGCTCCTCGGCGGCAGAGCAGACGATGCCAGCCTGCGGTGCACGCCTGGAGCCTCTGCATCTCCCTCAGGCGGACGGCGGATGTTACTGAGAGCAGGTGGGAAAAATTAAAAGAAAAAAAAAGAAAAAAAGACCAGAGCCCTGTGGCCGTGGCGACCGCAGCCGGCGCCATCTTACATGTATAGGATGTTGTGTATAGGATTCTGGGGAAAAATTAATTCGATCCATCTTGGAATATGGCTGTAACATAATATTTGGAAAAAGTGAAGTGCTTTGCATCATTGAACATGCACACACACATACATGAAAGCTTGCTTAATATGCACTTTTTGGATGTGTAAATTTCAATACAGGAATGGGATGAATAGTAGAGGCTACCATGGTTAAAAATAGTCAGAAAAAGAAATCCCAAGGACACTTACCTGCTTTACATTTAGGGTATCCCCAGGATCCACAGGGATATGATGCTTTGTTTTGAAGACACTTGCTTAACTAGGAAAATAGCCTGGCACACAACCTCAGAGGTGGTAGCCCAGGGGAAACTGCAGTTTCCATTGCAATTTATTTCCATACGCAATATAATAGAGGAGATCAACAACAAGAAATTGGAAGGGAAATGACCAAGTAGCCTCTCCAGGGTATTTATTACATTAATCAACACAGATGAGCAGGTGATCAGCAACTGTTTTCTGTAATTAATAGCAGAGAGAAGAGAACATACAGAACCTGACATGCTAGAAACTAAGGAGGGAAAAATTAAAACGTTGAAAAACATCCTCATTGCAGTACAAACAAAAAAAGTGAATAAAATAAAACCGCAAAGTTGTGTACTATGCAGCTGCCCCATAGGGCTTGTGTCACTTATTTTGGCACCAGTTGTTCCCTTGTCCACAGTCTCTGCTTAGATGCAGAAGTCATTGCTTGGGAAAGCGGGTTATGTGACAGGACTTCCAAACCTCAACTATCGCCAGTTTCAACAACGAGATGGGGCCCAAAAGAATTCCATTTTAGCAAGTGGCCGAGACAAGGTGGAAGCAATACCACCAATTTTTATTTTTTTTATTTGCTTTAAAGCAAAACACAAACAGGCATCATTCCATTATAAGGTGTTGCAAAACTCATTTTCTATACAATGCTAACATAATCGGTGCAAGAATATTTACTTATGTGTCGGTTTTTAACTCTTTGGGTATTAAAACCTGAATATTAAAATGCTTTGTGGGTATTGATTACAGCATTTAAAATTATACTATTTTCTAGTTTTACATACTCTTAGGGCTCTTTCACATTAGGGCAGATTTTCTGCGTTTCAACGCAAAGGATAAAGTTTGCGTTACCCAAGGTGAAATGAAAGTCCATAGACTTTCATTTTAGCTTTCACATATAACGCAGCCTTTTTGAACGTTGCGTTCCACTGCACCCAGGCGCAGTTTTTTGGCCAACGCTAGCTTTATGCGTTACAATGTTAATCAATGTAAAACGCAAACTATGCGCGTTTTTAATCCGTTAACGCAGATAATCAGTCCCAGAATGCAACAGAGGAACAATGTAGAAAGTTGACAACTAAAAGAAAAAAAAATTACCTGCGTTTTTCTATGTGCAGTAACGCATTGAAAACGGATTAAAAACGCACACTCACTGCAGTGCAACGCATATCAAAACGCAGTAAAAGGCATACAACAAAACGTATGCTTTGAGCGTTCTCCAACGCAAGCTCTGATGTGAAAGAGCCCTTAGGGAATGGTTAGCCAGACCAAAAAGGCCACAGTCATGAGAATGTCACAGAATTGTATGTACTGAATACACACTGTAAAATTATATACACACACATCTCTCTCTCTCTCTCTCTCTCTCTCTCTCTCTCTCTCTCTCTCTCTCTCTCTCTCTCTCTCTCTCTATATATATATATATATATATACACATACATACACACACACACACACACACACACACACACACAGTGGTTTGCAAAAGTATTCAGCCCCCTTGAAGTTTTCCACATTTTGTCATATTACTGCCACAAACATGAATCAATTTTATTGGAATTCCACGGGAAAGACCAATACAAAGTGGTGTACACGTGAGAAGTGGAATGAAATCATACATGATGCCAAACATTAAAAAAAAAAAATAAATTACAGAGTGGGGTTTGCGTAATTATTCAGCCCCCTGAGTCAATACTTTGTAGAACCACCTTTTGCTTCAATTACAGCTGCCAGTCTTTTAGGGTATGTCTCTACCATCTTTGCACATTTAGAGACTGAAATCCTTGCCCATTCTTCTTTACAAAACAGCTCCAGCTCAGTCAGATTAGATGGGCAGTGTTTGTGAACAGCATTTTTCAGATCTCGCCACAGATTCTCGATTGGATTTAGATCTGGACTTTGACTGGGACATTCTAACACATGGATATGTTTTGTTTTAAACCATTCCATTGTTTCACTGGCTTTATGTTTAGGGTAATTGTACTGCTGGAAGGTGAACCTCCGCCCCAGTCTCAAGTCTTTTGCAGACTCCAAGAGGTTTTCTTCCAAGATTGCCCTGTATTTGGCTTCATCCATCTTCCCATCAAGTCTGACCAGCTTCCCTGTCCCTGCTGAAGAGAAGCATCCCCAGAGCATGATGCTGCCACCACAATATTTGACAGTGAGGGTCATGTGTTCAGAGTGATATGCAGTGTTAGTTTCCCGCCCTACATAGCGTTTTGCATTTTGGCCAAAAAGTTCCATTTTGGTCTCATCTGACCAGAGCACCTTCTTCCACATGTTTGCTGTGTCCCCCACATGACTTGTGGCAAACTGAAAAAGGGACTTCTTATGCTTTTCTGTTAACAATGGCTTTCTTCTTGCCACTCTTCCATAAAGGCCAACTTTGTGCAGTGCACATCTAATAGTTGTCCTATGGACAGATTCCCCCACCTGAGCTGTAGATCTCTGCAGCTCATCCAGAGTCCCCATGGGTCTCTTGACTGCATTTCTGATCAGTGCTCTCCTTGGTCGGCCTGTGAGTTTAGGTGGACGGCCTTGTCTTGGTAGGCTTACAGTTGTGTCATACTCCTTTCATTTCTGAATGATCGCGTGGGATGTTCAAGGCATTGGAAATCTTTTCATAGCCTAAGCTTGCTTTACATTTCTCAATAACTTTATCCCTGACCTGTCTGGTGTGTTCTTTGGACTTCATGGTGTTTTTGCTCCCAATATTCTCTTAGACAACCTCTGAGACCGTCACAGAGCAGCTGTATTTGTACTGATAGATTACACACAGGTACACTCTATTTAGTCATTAGCACTCATCAGGCAATGTCTATGGGTAACTGACTGCACTCAGACCAAAGGGGGTTGAATAATTACGCACACCCCACTTTGCAGTTATTGATTTGTAAAAAAATATTTGGAATCCTGTATGATTTTCGTTCCACTTCTCACGTGTACACCACTTTGTATTGGTCTTTCACGTGGAATTCCAATAAAATTGATTAATGTTTGTGCTAGTAATAAGACAAAATGTGGAAAACTTCAAGGGGCTGAATACTTTTGCAAACCACTATAATAAATAATATATATATATATATATATATATATATATATATATATATATATATATATATATATATATATATATATTCTCATGACCGTCCGAAATGTTGCATATCTTTGTTAATTTCTCATTCTTCTCATGTCAACAGCTACATTATCTAGTGCTACGGTAAGCAGCGTTGTCCAAAATGGGCAGCTTTCCTCAGTGGCAACAAGAGCTAATTAATCCTATAATCCTAACATTTATATAGCACTTTTTTTCCTGTTGGACTCAAGTGCTCAAGAGCTGTAACCACTAAGAGTTCAAGGGGCCACCGTGCAGTGTAAGGAAGTGTTGCCCAAGGTCTACTTACTGAATAGGTAGGATTCGAACCCTGGCCTCCCATGTCAAAAGCCCTTAACCATTACACTATCCAGCACTACGTGACACAGCTCTCCATACGCTCTTTTTCCAGGAGTCTTCTGCACTTGGAAAGCTTGGCTTCATGCATCAAATCATAACATGCAGCATCTCCTGGATGGTGGACAACTTCAAATGCTTCTCAGATGTGCACTTCTGCACATATGGTGGTTCCTTTCTTTCCTCCAAACAAAACATCTTTGGTGGTTGTTATGCAGTAGCACCTGAACAAGTGGTGTGTGCAAATGCATTAAAAATGCGAGGGGTTAAATGAAGTGGCTACACTGAAGTAATGAAGGCGGTAGTGGGCATCCATGTAAATGGGCCTTTCTGTGTATAAAAACGCAGCCTTTATTTCCAAGCTTAAAGAGACTCCGTAACAAAAATTGCATCCTGTTTTTTATCATCCTCTAAGTTCCAAAAGCTATTCTAATGTGTTCTGGCTTACTGCAGCATGTTCTACTATCACCATCTCTGTAATAAATCAACTTATCTCTCTCTTGTCAGACTTGTCAGGCTGTGTCTGGAAGGCTGCCAAGTTCTTCAGTGTTGTGGTTCTGTGATGCATCTCCCCCCTCCAGGCCCCTCTCTGCACACTGCCTGTGTATTATTTAGATTATGGCAGCTTCTCTCTTCTCTCTTATCTTTTACAAGCTGGATAAATCGTCCTCTGAGCTGGCTGGGCTTTCACATACTGAGGAATTGCATACGGGCAGAGCTGTCTGCACTCTGCAGGAAGATACAGCCTGACACTTCAGTGGAAGATAGCTGCAGGGGGAAAGAAGCACACAAATGATCTCTTGAGATTAAAAAGGAAGGGTGTATACAGCCTGCTTGTGTATGGATGTATTTTCTATGTGTGGACATGTTGTACATCAACCTACTTCCTGTTTTGGTGGCCATTTTGTTTGTTTATAAACAAACTTTTTAAAACTGTTTTTAACCAATTTTAATGCGGCAGGGAGCGGCGAAATTGTGACAGAGGGTAATAGGAGATGTCCCCTAACGCACTGGTATGTTTACTTTTGTGCGATTTTAACAATACAGATTCTCTTTAAAGAGCCTATACAGTCTGAAAAGGCATTTCTGCTCTTATCGTATTGTCCTATCAAAGTTATAGTTACCTGCCTGGTCAGTTCCTCCGAAAAGCCTCCCAGAGCCGCGTGGCTACCAGCTTTGGTGGCATAGCCCCGCCCACCTCCTGAAAACCATCATGGTGTTTTCTCTACTCGAGATAGAAAACACCATGACGTTTTTCAGCAAGGGGCGGGGCTACACAATGGAAGGCGACTGCCACACGTCTCTGGGAGGTTTTCGGAGGAGAAGACCAAGCAGGTAATTATAACTTTTATATGACAATACGGTAAAAGCAGGAAATGAAAGTGCCATTTTAGACTGTATAGGCTCACTAGAGGAAAGCAGGCTAGAAACCCTCAGGACTATATGCAAATTTAGAATCACAAATCTAAATTGTGGGAACAAACTGTTAAGAGGTTTTTATGACGACCATCAGCTTGAAAGCCCCCACAAATATACAAGCCTAACAAAACACTGATTTATTCAGACAGGTAACTATTTCAGGCCAGGAACATTTCACAGTGTGGTTACACCATCTATATTAGGAGTTACATTAATTCAGCAGAGATATCCACTGTAATATAGAAAAATGCATACGTAAAAAAATTGCGGACAATATTTATGACATCTGTAGTATATTGCAATTGCTTGGCAAATGAGTTGGAGAAAAGAAAAAAAAAACAAGACGACAGAATGACATAAAGCTCAGTAACATTCCAGTGAGATACATGTCCTCAGTTTTATCTCAAGATGTATCCCTTAAAGACTAAACTCTTCAAAACGCATCCATCCATTTGTACTAAGGAGGCTTTCCTTTGTGTGTTCATTCTGTATGAAAGCAACCAGATGTTTTCACCATCTGCAGCCTTTGTGAGAGGAGTTGGTGGTCTCCTTCCAGTTTTCATTGGACAGGTGTGCACATAACAAAAATCACCACCATAATGTACACAGTTTGGCAGTCAGCGTTGATGACAAAATGAGATCTATGGGGAGATGTGACTGTTCCTTCATGAGCAATACAGCAGTTCTACGACTACTCTTGGCAAAACATTAAAAGCAAACTTCAGTTTTCTCTTTGATACATGCCTTATAATGGCCACTAAACTGCCAAGCAACATTACATAGAAAAGAAGGTATATAAAAACACACAAAATCTCAAAAAAAGATAAAGCGTAGAAAGTGGTAGAGTAGAAAAAGCATTCAGTCCTTTGGCTTACACCAATTCCCTTCTGTGTTGAAGAAACCCAGATCTACCTCTCAGCTCCTGCCCTGTCTACTGTGTAGTCTTGTGCCATTATGTGTCTCTCCATGATAATCTGTCATTTTTCTGTAATTAGCAGATGTCATCCAAATCACCATCTTCGCAGTGCACATGAAAACCCATAACCTGGTCCCCTCTTCACTCACATCCAAGATTTTTCACAAGCTTCATACTTCCTCTAGAACACTCTTCAGACTCATTTACATCATACTCGGAGTCAAAGGGGATTTATTATCAATTCGTTGTTTGCAAAAGCATTTGTTGAGGAAGGAAGATAAAATTAGGTTCATTCATTCCCAGTGACCTGAATGACAGCCATTTGCAGTAGCTGAAAGATTGTACAGAGTGTTGAAATGTCTCCTAGAAATAAACAATTGTTCAAACAGAGGCTCCTGAAAAGGATAAAACTGTAAAAAAATAAAAGGGAAGGAAGTGGTTTTAAAAGGTTTTTAGCTATTTTATCCTTATCTGGCACCTTTGTTTTGAACAATTGTTTTGTGGAGTGTCCACCATTGGTGGAGGGGGGTTACCCCCTTTTCTTCTACTTCTACGGAGAGCGACATTTTTAACCTGAGAGGGGTCGGGTCTAATCTCCCCACCTGCCTACTGAGTGGTTACCAGAGGCACCTCTGTGAGTATATTCTCATATATCTACTCTTATGACCAATTGGTTTAACATACTGCGTGTTGGGACTCTTGATTTGCTTTGTTTTTCAAGTGTCTCCTAGAAATGATCAAGCCCCCTCGTCTGGGACTGGTAGATCAACCTTTGTATAAACAGTGGCTCAGGAGAAATGTATAAATATTTTTCTATGAATAAAAGCGTAGACTATCTCTCAGGGTTTTAGTTACCGTATATAGGCGTGTATAAGCCAACCCCCCCCCCCCCCAACTTTTACCTAAAGGTGTGTATAAGCCGAGGGGAGGAAATGCAAAGATCTAAAGTCATTGTTCTGTTTGCCACACACTACTCAACAAGCACCCAATCCAGCATATGTAGCGTGGTTTGGGAGGATATGCGGATATGTGTCCCTGATCCCCTTCCAAAGCAGAATGGAAATTATAGTTGTGTGCGTCTCAGCCAGAGTATCGCACTCTACTACATAGTGCCGTGTAATTAGGGCACATATGTAACCATGACTGAGTCCCTGCCCCCTCTCCAGGTCAGATCAGTATGTAAATAAAATGTGTGTTTTAGTCAGAGTATTCCCCTCTTAACAGAGATGAATGAATAGGGCACATATGCAGCCATGACTGTCCCATCCCCTCTCCAGAGCAGAATGTAAATAAAATGTGCGTTCTAGCCAGAGTATCCCCGTCTACACAATGATAAATGAATAGGGCACATATGTAGCCATGAGGGTTTCCCCCAGCCCCCCTCCAGAGTGTGGTAGTATTTAAATTACAGCTGTGTCCCCCGAGTACCCCCCCCCCCCCCCCCCCCACGCATATGAAGTGTGGTTTAGCCGTTCAGACATTGTCGGCTGTGTCTCCCTCCCTTCCCCCGCCAGAGCGGAGCGGCATGTGAATATCAGCTGTGTGCTGATCTGATTGCCGCTCTCGCTGTATGCAAAGTTAAAAGTAGCGGAGCGTGCTTCCTCCACTTACTTCCTAAAGTCCGTCTGTGCTGCAGGGATTCCTGTACAGCAGGTCTGATGCTGGCTTATCTCTATGACGGAAGATGGCGTCACGGAGATGAGCCGGCATCAGACCTGCTTTAGAGGAATCCCCGCAGCACGGACTTTAGGAAGTAAGTGGAGGAAGCTCGTTCAGCTGCTTTTAACTTTGCATACAGCGAGAGCGGCATATACGGGGGGGGGGACGACTCGGGAGACACTGCTGTAATTTAACTACTACTCCGCTCTGGAGGGGGGTGGGAGAAATTCTCATGGCCACATATGTGCCCTATTCATTCATCATTGTGTAGAGTGCGATACTGGGGAGGGGGACAATGGCACAGTGACTTGCGTATAAGCCAGTGATGTGCTCAGGCCCATAGCAACCCACAGGGAACCTTTTTCTAATAGTATATGCAATGTTGTGGTCTCTCCTACTACATATTGTACAGCTGACATCTGTAGCCATAACCCATTAATGCTGGCTGCCGTGTTATAGCACACTAACAATTGTCAAGGGGTGGCTTCCTTCATCAAAACACAACACATTTCTGAAAAGCCACCCGTCTACTGAGCCAAGTTCCCTATACAGTGGGTGGCTTTGCTCTCATTTTTTTGCCCTGTTGCTTCAGCGTTCATTGAAATAACACTTTCTGTGGAACTTTATTTCCTTTATGCTGCATCATCTTGGCTATAAATGGGAAGCAATCACAAGGTAGTTATTAGCTTCAGATTGGTCCATGCTGTCAGTCAATCAGAAGTGCCTAAAAAAATCCCATCCCAAAGAGACATAGATGTTTTCATTTAAATACGAGTGATGAAACTGGTAAGAAAATAATTAAAGAGTCACCAACAGCTTCAGATTCCAAGTACAGTAGGTGGGTAGATTTAAGGGACACCTGAACTAAGATATGAAGGATATGGAGGCCAGATATTTTCTTTTAGGGCCCGTTTCCACTAGAGCAAATCTGCATGCGTTTCCTGCATGCAGAGATTCGCATAGACAGTACAAGTGGGTGGGACGGTTTCCACTTGTGCGGGATTCTGTGCGGTTTGTTGTGCAGAAACAATCTTCACGGCAGACCCATCAGAATTGGCACGCCGCACAAGATTCGTCGGTAATGTAACTAAACAGGAAAAGCGCAAGCATTTTAGTCTTGCGGTTTTCCCGGCGTTTCCGCTTAAAAACCCATGTTAATATTTGCCGGCATTGACATGGTTAAAATCGCGTTGTGCAAACCGCGAGCGATTCCGTGTGAAAATCCGCATAGAAACGCCAACGAAACCACAAACGGATTTTTTGCCGCGATTTTCCCATCGGAATCGCGCCGCAGTAGTGGAAACGGGCCTTTAAGCAATACCAGTTTCCTGGCTGTTCTGCTGATCCTCTACCTCTAATATGTTTAGAGATGAGCGTAATGACTTAATTACGATTTCGCGAAATTTCGCGTTATTAGTGTAAGTATGATTATGGCCGTAAGTACATAATCGTAATGAAGAAGGATTTCGCGAAATTCCGCATAAGCGTAATTTTCGCGTAACTTTCGCATTACAGTGGGTATCGCGAAATTATGTTTGCCTTGCATGCAACCGTTTGTAAGCGTAGTTACGTAACGTAATTTCGCGATAGTTCATATTACTGTAAACGTTAATTTTCGCGTAGTTTTCGCATTACGGTGGGTATCGCGTAATTACGTTTGCCTTGCATGCAAACGTTTGTAAGCGTAGTTACGTAACGTAATTTCGCGATAGTTCATATTACTGTAAACGTTAATTTTCGCGTAGTTTTCGCATTACGGTGGGTATCGCGTAATTACGTTTGCCTTGCATGCAAACGTTTGTAAGCGTAGTTGCGTAACATAATTTTGCGATAGTTCATATTACTCTCATTGATCACAGTGTAATTATTGCGAAAAAGCTTGCTCTATGCGTAGAAACATTCTTGTCAATACACCCTTGAACTGCGCATGCTTAGTTTTTACATTATTTAACGCGAAAAAGCGTTCATATGCGAACATTTGTTAGCATTCGTCTGACTACCGCTGATTCGCTTCTGATTGGCTAATGCGAACAAAGAAATCCCAGTCTGAATAATGCCCTAAAATAGTTAAATAAACAAATAAACTACCTCACAGTCTATAGCAATGACTGAAATAAAGCAAAATGCTAGAAAAGGCAAAGAAATGGTGTATATGAGTTCTGCAATGTGCTCTCTCTCACTCCTCCTCCTACAGAAACAACAACCCACAAAGTGAAACCAACATGGCTGCCAGATTATATACTAGGAGGGTGGGTTAAACTACAATTGGTTGTTTAGGATGCATCTCAAAAGAAGCCTGTAATATGATTGGACAATCTCCAATACCCAGACACTTTCCTGTGTCTAGTAATTACCATTATAAACGAAAATTACTTTCTTTTTCAAAATTAAAATGTATTTCTTTTTATAGCTAACAAGTAATTACAAAATTCGCGAAATTACGAAGAAATGCGAAATTACGTTATGGTTTAACGTGAAATTACGGTATAGTTGTACGTGAAATTACGTTATGAACGAAACGCGAAATTACGCATTGAAAATTACGCTTACGGTATTATCAATTACGATTTTAATGGCAATTACGCTACCATAATTTCGCATGCGTAATTATAGTAACGCGAAATTTCGAAAATGTCGGCTCAACCCTAAATATGTTTAGACATAGACCCTGAACAAGCATGCACATCAGATGTTTCTGACTAAAGTCTGACTGGATTAGCTGCATGCTTGTTTGAGGTGTGCAATTCAGACACTTCTGCATCCAATGAGATCAGCAGAACTGCCATGGCCACTGGTATTGTTCAAAGTGAAATAAATATGGCAGCCTCCATATCTTTCTCAATTCAGGTGTCCTTTCAAAGAAATTATATTTTGCATGTAGAGTGGCAGAGGGGATTCAATTAAAACGTTTGAGGGGGCTGGCATTTTCTTAATACACTATGAATGGCATTCTGTACAACAACACAGGTCCAAGGTACCAAAGGCTCATCCTGCTTAAGGCCCCCTGCACACTGCAAATTTGTGATTCCAATTTGCAATTCCGATATTCCCTTGATGCCATCAAAAGAAAAACCGCAGAAAAAACACAGCATGCAGTAACGATTAAAAATCGGAAATCGTAATCACATGTGAAAATCGATTTAAAATCGCAAAGTGCAAGAGGCCTAAAGAGGAACTGTCACGAAAATCTTAAAATTTAAAATTCATACAAATAAGAAGTAAGTTTCTTCCAGAGTAAAAAAGAGACAGAAATGACTACTCTCCTATGTTGCTGTCACTTACAGTAGGTAGTAGAAATCTGACTTTACCGTCAGGTTTTGGGTTAGTCCATCTCTTCATGGGGGATTCTCAGCATGGCCTTTATAAAGACATTCCCTGAAAAAGATTTATACAAAGATGCTGCCGGTCTCCCTGCTCACTGCACAATTTTTTGGCAGTTGGATGGAGCAACTGCCATTTACTAAATGCTTTTAAAAATAAAGAAAACCCTGAGAACCCCTCATGAAAAGATGGGCTAGTCCAAAATCTGTCAGTAATGTTAGATTTCTACTACTTACTGTAAGTGACAGCAACATAGGAGAAAAGTAATTTATGGCTCATTTTACTCTGGAAAAAAACATACTTCTTATTTAAATATGTTTACATGTATTTTAAATTTTAAGGATTTTCGCGACAGATGTCCTTTAACACTCACACTGGGACCTCACAAGAATTTACTGCATTGTACAGTGACTATTGCACAATGCTGTCCATCCAAAAACACAAACATGAACACAATCATATAGGGAGCGAAATGAGGATTTATCAGTGTACTTGCATCACCCAGTTTCCAATCAACAGATTGAAGGAGGAGCTTTGTTCAAATTCTGTGACTGACCAGGAGAGGGGAGGAAAGCAAGGACACAGAGATAGTCATCTGACTGTACATCTACATTAACTGAATTAAAGGACTGGCTGGATAGAACTAAATATATTTTGTAGGCATGACATATTACTAAAACAGATATCTAGCCTATAACACATATTTAACAGATCCTCTTCTTCTATAATGTTATCATTACTTGCCGGGTCGTAGTGGGCAGAATGGTGGCGTCATGAATAATGCTCTCGCCTTTCAGTACTGGGTCCCCGATTCAAAACCCAGCGAGGTCAACATCTGCAAGGAGCTTGTACGCCCCCCCCCCCCGTGTATGTGTGGGTTTCCTCCGGGCACTCTGGTTTCCTCCCACATCCCAAAAACATACAGATAAGTTAATTGGCTTCCCCTAAATTGGCCCTAGACTACGATTCATACACTACACAATACATACATAGACATATGACTATGGTAGGGATTAGA
Source organism: Hyperolius riggenbachi (assembly GCF_040937935.1). Taxonomy (NCBI): domain Eukaryota; kingdom Metazoa; phylum Chordata; class Amphibia; order Anura; family Hyperoliidae; genus Hyperolius; species Hyperolius riggenbachi. The sequence goes on from NC_090646.1 coordinate 565,416,876, forward strand.
TTGTGAGCCCCTCTGAAGGACAGTTAGTGACAAGACAACACACTCTGTACAGCTCTGTGTAATAGGTCGGCGCTTAATAAATACTTAAATAGTCCCAGGGCTCCATGTCTGCTGACATGTGGTGTGTAGCGGGTATGGTGCCCCTGGACTGATTCACAAGAGGAAGACACGGTAGGTAATTATAACTTTACAACAGTAGAGGATCTGTTATTAGTTATAGGCTGCATATACACTTTAACCTCCTGACCGTTACGCCACTTAGGAGGTCTTGGCAGTTTTTGTCCCCAAAGTTAATTAATGCGATCAAATGGCTGTAAAACGTTTAGCTAGCACTAGGCTAGCTAGTACAAGTGTCCAGCACCCCCAGATCCCCCGTTCATACATTACCCAGCCTGGATCCACCGATTGCGCAGCCTCCCCGAACAGCTCCGGTTTGCACTATGGGGAGGATCGCACATGACGTCGATGACATCATGCGCAAACCCGATCCTCCCCATAGAGAGACCGGAGCAGTGCGGGGAGGCTGCGCATTCGCTGGATCCAGGCTGGGTAATGTATTAACGGGGGATCGCAGGCAATTGGGGGGAGCTGGACACTTGTACTAGCTAGCCTGGTGCTAGCTAAATGTTTTACAGCCATTTGATCTGCATAGGGGACTCCTGGGGCCAGCAAGCGGTATGCCCGACACAGTGTCAGGCATACCGCTAAGGAGGTTACGTATTTATATAGAGTGGGCATATTTTCTGTACACAATAACACAATATGTCCCTCAGGAGAGCTCACCATCAAATGTCTCTACCCCAGCTTAGGGCCAGTGGTTTGGGGACAGCAAACTAAGGTATCAGCACATTTTTGAAATATTGGAGGAAAATAGATTGTCCAGATGAAACCCATACAAATGAGGGAAGAATATCCCAATTCCATACAGTGTCAGAGGTCAGGATTTGAACCCAAGACTATAGAGTAGCAAGGCAAGAATGCTAGTCATGTACAACTGTGGTGTCCAACCTGGCCACTAGACTGCCCTGATATTTCAAATATACTCATTTCATCGGTGTGTTTACCTGGCATGTTCTCTGCCTGTGTCCACAATGACCATCCCTAGAAATAGGGAGTAAAAATTGTCCCACTGCATGAAAAATACAATAGCAACTGCATAAATAAATCCATCAGTGCCAATTCCAGACAGGCCGCCACAATCAGAAGCACTGAATCATGCCTTAATGTGGACCAAGCACCATTTTTAGCACACAGGGCATCTCAATAGCACATTAAACATGTATGCAAGCAATGTGGCTCATTTTTAAATGTAAACGTTAAGCAGAGGCCTTTATTATCCTTCTTTTGAAGCCTGCATGACTGCAGAAATTTCAAGCAGATAAGGACTGCTGTAATTATTTTATTGCACACATTAGCAGAGAGCAAACAAAACTTTCATTAATTGGGGGGGGAGGAATGGACACTATGCTTCAAAGATTTTACAGAAGCCAAAGATGCTATCTTCACACCTTCCCCTGGACAGCTAGAAAGGGTAGCTTCTATAGCTATTAGAAACCAGGACAAACTGCAGGAAAAAAAAGTGGCGCTGGTTCCCTTTAAGGGGCTTCTTAGACAACTGAAGGGTTTTCTTTAAAGGGAACCTGAAGTGAGATACATTACTTAAAACTAACACATGAAGTAGCTGCAAATGATTATTACATACTAACCTCACCGTTCCTCTCAGAAGCTCACCATTTTCTTCTTACAGTGATCCCTTCCAGTTCTGATAATATTTTGTCAGAACTGAAATATACCAGTTGCTATCAGTTCTATATCAGCAGCTATCAGTTACAACTGAATGTGCAAGGTAATGTCCATGTTTCCCTATAGCTCAAGTGGGTGATATTACAGTTTAACACTGTGCTGACCAGGAAGTTGTTATGGGGAAATGGCCATTTTTAAAATGGAGGACAGAGAATTCCATTGACCAAAGTAGACAAATGGGACGCAGCAGAGGAGAAAGAGATTGAGGAGTAGCCTACACAGGAGGGAAGTATGACCTGTATATGGTTATTTTGACCTTTTATTTTCAGTTCAGGTTCTCTTTAAATGTAACTTTAAATACAAAAACTGTGTAAACAAGAGAGCATACACAGCACAGTTTTTTATTAACCTCCAAACAAGGAATTCTTTTCTCTTAACTTCTCACTAGTTCACGTGCAGGAAAGATATACTAAAGCTACAAAAATGCGCACTCCCATTAAATAACTGTAATTTCGGTTAACAGTACAACTTTCATGTCAGAATTCAGCTGACATTGTCATATCCTGAATAAGACTGTTACGCTGATAGAAAAAAACAACCATGCTGAGGTATTCAGGCTTCTGATTTCTCAAAGTTATCACCGGGAACACTGGGGAAATCGGGAAAGCGAGTAAACGAAAGGTCAGAGTTGTGATTTCACTCTGCTTCCCATGACAGAAGGTAAAAGAAGCTTTATGACTCCAGTTTATTGCTCAGATTAGCGGAGTTTTGAAAGCGCTGGAGGAGAAAATAATTTAAATCTCAAAAATGCATCCTGTGGTCAATTACACTTAACTCTTGCCACAGTCGCATTAGTCAAACGCACATTATCCGGCGCTGTCGTTTAGCGACGCGCGGAGCTGGAAATCAATCCCCCTGAAAAGTGGGAGAAAAATAATATTAATAGTCACTTCATCCGGTCCTAACAGGAAGGTTAGTGCAGAAATGTGGTTTTTATTTGCTAAACATATATTTTTATAGCTTTTCGTCTCTGCAAACTAGGCTCAAATAATGATTCAATGATCCCCTTTTTAGCTTTGCATCCTTAAAACCTGAGGTGATAAAGCATGGCGTTTACTTAAGAGTCAGTAACAGTGTCGCAGCACAGTTCCCCTGATAAACTGCTGGTACTAGGCCGGCTAGGAGCATTATTTTCCTGTGTATATTCCCATACATCTTTTATGATCCATGACTAGTTATGCAGAATATACTTGTATCATACTTAATCCTCCCCACTGCCTTGGGGTCTTGCAGCACAGTGCACTTTATGCGTTTAAGATGCACTTAATCATTTTTTCTTCATATATCCATTTCTGAGCCGGGGAAAAAATGCTGAAAAAAAAAAAAAAAAAAGGAAAAAAAGAAGGCTACAAATAAAAAAATTAAAACTGTCTGCAGAAAGTGTGACAAGCCAGTATAGAGGGAACAGGTGCAGGTATATGTACTTTGTATCTGGGGAAGCATCACCTCGTGGGGGGTAATGCACTAAACAGCAAAGGTGGAATTATGCCTTTTGTAAATGGCTCTCCCAGGTGCATTGAAACGCTGGTGGTATAGATCATTAATCCGCTGTAATTTCGCTCCATTGAATGAAAAGCTGAATGGTGCGGCTGTGAAAATATAATTATATTTTGCTTAAGCATATAGCCAGACCTTGAGATCATTTTGCACTTGCTGCTCATTATAACTGGCTGTCTGGGCTTTGTGCCGGGCTTCTTTTGTCCACATTAATAGACGAGCACAGTGTGAAGATGTGGTGAAGTAGCTCAGATGCTTTCAATAGAAGCTCTGAAATCTTTTATATCAGAGGGAGGAGTGTTTCTCCTCAGTCTGGGACGACAGACAAATAGTTATGTCAAACAACGAAACCATATAGCGCTAGACTTATTGCCCATGGTGCTGGCCACCTATAGTAATCCTAAATGGCAGAGTATTAGGGAGGATTAGAGCATATAGTGACCTCCCTATAATGTTACAGTCTATATTACAATATTACACTGCGCAGAAATATCACTGACCTCATAACCTAAGCAGGCTTTTCACAACTTCCTTTCATAGCCAAGATGAAGCTCTATGGCCCAGATTGGAGAAGTACACATTTTGGTTTTATGCTATAAAAGCTATATGAAAGTGAAAAGATTGCCATTATCTGTGGCAACCAATCAGAGTCCAGCTCCCATCTTCTAGAGCAAAATATCACTTGAAGAACAGAATTTGTAACGGTCGAAAACAATTACACATATCAGTTGGTCGGACACGAAACAGTAAAAAAATGCTAGGATACCATCCAGATACTTAAAGGGAAGGTCCAAGCAAAATAAAAAAATGAGTTTCACTTACCTGGGGCTTCTACCAGCCCCATGCAGCCATCCTGTGCCCTCGTAGTCACTCACAGCTGCTCCAGTCCCCCGCTGGCAGCTTTCCGACCTCGGAGGTCGGCGGGCCGCATTGCGTACGTTTTTACGCATTCCCGCTAGTGCAAGAACATTAACACATACATTTTTACGCGTTATTGGTTCAATGCGTAAATTTTTACGCATTGAACCAGTAATGCGTAAAAATGTATGTGTTAATGTTGCTGCACTAGTGGGAATGCGTAAAAACGTACGCAATGCGGCCCGCCGACCTCCGAGGTCGGAAAGCTGCCAGCGGGGGACTGGAGCAGCTGTGAGTGACTACGAGGGCACAGGATGGCTGCATGGGGCTGGTAGAAGCCCCAGGTAAGTGAAACTAATTTTTTTATTTTGCTTGGACCTTCCCTTTAATAAAGTCTTAGGTATACAATAGCCACACAGTTATGCACATGTTTCACTTGAGCATTCGTAAATGAGTTCTATGAAGACAATAGTATTAAAAGGAACTAGAGGTGTGAGTGATATGGAAGCTGCCATATTTATTTCCTTTTAACCCTCCTGGCGGTTAATTTTTTTTGCCACTTAGGCAAAAATCCTTTTTTTTTTAATTTTTTTGTTTTTGTTTCATGTAAAGCTACCAGAGTGGTAGCTACATGAAACACCACTAGAGGGCGCATGTGTCCCTCTAGTGCGATCGTCGCCGGCATCAAAAGCAAACAGGGGAACGCGTATATAACGCGCTCCCCTGTTTGGCTTCTCCTGTCGCCATGGCGACGATCGGAATGACGTCATGGACGTCAGCCGACGTCTTGACGTCAGACGTCTCCGATCCAGCCCATAGCGCTGCCCGGAACTCATTGGTCCGGGCAGCGCAGGGCTCTGGCGGGGGGGGCCCTCTTGCGCCGCTGCGTGCGGGCGATCGCCGCAGAGCGGCGGCGATCGAGCTGTACGCGCGGCTAGCAAAGTGCTAGCCGCGCGTACAGCAGTTTAAAGTGCGCAAATCGCCCCACCAGGGGCTGAGATATCTCCCTGCGCGGCATAGCCCGAGCTCAGCTCGGGCTTACTGCCAGGAAGGTTAAACAATACCAGTTGCCTGGCAGGGCTTCTGATCTTTCTGGTCAGCAAAGTCTAAATCACACCAGAAACAAGCATGCAGCTAATCTTGTCAGATTTGTCATAGACTTCTGATCTGCATGCCTCTTCAGGGCCTATGGCATGAAGTATTAGAGGCAGAGGATCAGCAGGACAGTCAGGCAAGCGGTGAGGAAATAAATATTTTAGGCTCCATATCACCTTGGGTCCTGTGCTGTATCATATAGCCACCTGTTCTCCCTCTCCTTCCAAGTAGAAACATGCCCTAGGGTGCCACCCTCATTCCTTTTGCAGTGCACATGGGGGGAGGTGTCATCACATGAGCATGGTATACAACAGGAAATTAGGTATTTACCCACCATGTAATAGAACACTATATAACACTATAACACCTGCTCTCAGAAGCCATTTTCTGCTAGGAAAGGGTTTTAGAGTTGTAATTTCTTATCTGTGAGGGTCACACTGTAGTCTGACCCAGTCCTGACTCAGCCAGGAACTGCCACTTACATACCTGATGTTTAACTCTTTCAGGCAGAGAAAGAAAAAAGGAACACAGCATAGTTATTAGTGTGCTAGGCACTGTACATACCCTTGTCTATCAACATGTCACATGTCACCTCAGGTATTCTTTAATAAATCCTATAAAACTCCAGACTTTGGGATGCCACTAGACAACTAAAAATAAAGCTTATGCTGACAAAGTGGGGGAGGGAAACATATGCTGGAGACCCCATCCCACACCATTCTGCCAAGCATCATGCTAATGGTGCCCATACATGGTACACTTTATTTTTTTTTGATTAGATAATTTTGTTTAATTATTCCGTTAGATGGAATATAAAGACGTTTCCAACAAGTCCGACCAGTTTTTTTTTATTGAAAAAAAGTGGGATAATTCTTCGTTTTTTTCCTTGATCCAAAAAAAAAAGATGATCTTCGACTTTCTTTTGAAAAAAAGAGCTATCATTTGTTAAAAGAAAACACTGCACCATCTGTGAAACATGAAGGTGAACTGTATATTGAACAAATAGACCAAATAATGAATTAGTGAATTTTGGATACCAATGTGCCAACAAGTTAGATGGCTTTTACAAAGACAGCGGTTTTAAGCAAACTTAAAAATCCACCATGAGCTACTTTGAAAAAGTAATCTGAAGGTTTTGGAATAACCCTCACAGTCCTCTGACAAAGCCTGTATATACTTTCAGACTTTTATACCCCCCCCCCCCCCCCGTTCCCATTAAGTAACTGCAAAGTTGGCACACCTCACTAAACTTCCCCAATTCTAATCACTAGACAGTCTAAGCTCTATTAATGATGTCATGCTGAGTCTTCTTCCAAGGGTGGGCTGGCTTTGAGTATGTCTGGATCCATAGCGGTTCACCTGGAAGGTGAGGTCACGTGACACCCAAAGTTAAAGAACTTTGGAAGCAAGTTTGTAATAGGGAGGGGGGAGAGAATGTAGTGTCTAAAGCAGCCTTTTCTCAACCTTTCTACCATGGAGGAACCCTGCAAATAACTTTTGGATCTCAAGGAACCCCTGCAAACAATGTTTTGATCTCAAGGAACCCCTGCATTTATTTTGCAGGAGGCATGGTTTTTAAAAGTATGTGTGGCTGTTTTTTTCACTATCTCCTATTACACTGCCACTCATTATACTGTCTCCTGAGCCCTCAATTTAGTGCTTCTTATTACAGTACCACCTATTATAGTGTGTTCTATATACTTCCCCCACGATGGGGGAAAATGCCAAGGAACCCCTGCAGAGTACTCAAGGAACCCTGGTTGAGGAAGCCTGGTCTAAAGGGTGAGAGCTTCACAGTTTTGTTAGATGGGGAGGGAATGTAATACTGTAATTACAATAAAAATGGATTAAGCTTTTAAAAACCATAGTACATCTGTAGGTTGTAAACCTGCTGTGCATGCAAGAGTGCCAAAATATTTATCACATAAGAAGTGATCTTTAACTACTTAACGTCCGCCTCAAGCCAATGGGCGTGAGCGGAGTGGCAGCCCCAGGACTGCCAAACGCCGATCAGCATGCAGTCCTGGGGGCGTGTTTTGCTGGGGATCGGGCGCTAATACCCGTGCATCCCCTCATGAATGATGGAGCTCCGCTAATCAGTCTCCCAGCGGCGACCGCCCCTAGGGACTGTTAGACAGCAAAACCAGCATCTATTTACACCATACAGCGCTGCGATCTACGGCAGCTCTGTACTCTAGAGGTACAGAGAATGATTGGCTGGTGGGGGGAGGGAGGGTAAGGAAATAAAAAAATAAGTGTTTTTATTGTAACAAAAAAAAAAAATTTATTAAAAAAAAACATAACATCTGGGGAGCGATCACAGCCCACCAACAGTAAGCTCTGTTGGTGGGCAGAAAAGAGGGGGGATCACTTTCATGCTGAGCTGTACAATCCTGCAGCGAGCCCTTAAAGCTGCAGTGGCCTATTTTGTAAAAAATAGCCTGGTCACTAGGGGGGGGGGGGGGGGGGGGGTTTAACACCGCGGTCCTTAAGTGGTTAAGGAAGATTCCCTACAACAAGAACTGAACACACTGCCAGTAAGCTGAATGCAAAAGGTGTTTACAAGCTGTGAAATGTGCCAAAAAGGGTGTTACAGAATACAAATTTACTAGGGTGTTCTTGCAGAGTTAAATTTGTTTCAAACTTTTTAAAAATCATCATCTTAAAGTGACATTTGCTTTTAACACTCTTTTTGTAGTTTTGGTTGACTAATACAGTGCTTACTAAAATAACTAAATATGTAAAATGGGAAGCCTGCTTAAAACATTTTGCATACATCTCAGTGTACTCCCAGAATTTTTTTCCAGCCAGGTGGCATTAAAAAGTATCCGGGTGGCATGGAAAAGTAGGCGGTTAGGGTGAGATGAGAGAATGCAGGACCAGTGCTTCTCCGCACAACTCTGCTTACAGTAGATGAGTTGGTGAGCCGATGACAGCCGGGTGCTCACAAAAATTAGCTGGGTGGAGCACCCGGCTAAAAGAGCCTGGGGAGAGCACTACATCTGTACTGTATGGTGGTTTATGAAAGATAATAACGCTAAGCTCAGGTCTAAACTCATAGTTGTATTACTGATAGGCAACAGATGAATGGACACTTTTAGGCTCTTCTATTGGAACATAATGGGCTTCGATTCATAAATCGCTGTTCTGATTTTTTGTTTCTCGATCAGTAAAATACAGCATTTAGTATTTTATACTTTTTTTTAATCCTAATTCATAAAGATTTTCACAGGTGCGGTAGAAGTTCAGTAATTTACCGGAAAACATGGCTTCAATTCATGATTTGTTAAACAGTAGAACCGCTGTGGAGTAGGTCTCTGTTCTGTTATGGTGATGTTCTCCCACTCCTGTGCAGTGAATGCATTACAACAATAAGAGGCATCCTTGGCATCCCTTTAGATCTACATGTCCCCCTTCTTCTTTTGAATTTGTTTATGAGTCTTTCTTAAAGTGGCACTATGGTAAAAAATGGTAAAATTTAAAATATGTGCAAAAATATACAAATAAGAAGTATTTTTTCCAGAGTAAAATGAGCCATAAATTACTTTTCTTCTATGTTGCTGTCACTTACAGTAGGTAGTAGAAATCTGATAGAAGCGACACGTTTAGGACTATTCCATCTCTTCATGAGGGATTCTCAGGGATTGATTTATTTGCAAAAGCACTTAGTGAATGGCAGTTACTCTGTCCAACTGCCCAAAAACTGTGTAGAGAGCAGGGAAGCTGGCCAGCATCATTGTTTATATCCTTTTTAGGGAATATCTTTATAAAGAATAAATGCCTTGCTAAGAATCCCCTATGAAGAGATGGACTAGTCCAAAACCTGTCGCTTCCGTCAGATTTCTACTACCTACTGTAAGTGACAGCAATATAGGTGAAAATGTATGGCTCATTTTACTCTGGGAGAAACATACTTCTTATTTGTCTATGTTTGCTTGATTTAAAATTTTACAATTTTTCGCCATAGTGCCCCTTTAACTTTTTATTTAATGACCAGAGTTTCGATTAACTTTCAACAAACAAACACTATGCTTGGATAATTTCACCAGTTACTCCTCTGCATCTTCAAAGAGGAGTCCAAAGGTTCATGTCTAAAGGACTGCAGGGGAAATCTCTTCTGTGACGGATCTCTTCTCTGCTGCATGGGAGAGAAACCTGTCCCGCCTGATAGCATATCGGCACCAATGGAGGAAGTAGCAGGAGGGGGAGGCTCTTCTTAACCTTTTTGAGCCCCAGAGGTTTATACTCCCTAGTGACCAGGCCATTTTTTACAATTCGGCACTTCACAAATTTAACGGTTTATTGCTTGGTCATACAACTTAGCACCCAAATGAATTTTACCATCTTTTCTTCTCACAAATAGAGCTTTCTTTTGGTGGTATGTGACTGCTCTTCTTCAGTTTGTCATGTGTTATCGCATGCTGATAGCAAATATCCAACAGATCAGAACTGGTCATAAATACTGAACATCTTAACTGATTTACCGCATGCTCTAATCTTTGTGAATTTACATTTCTAGAGGCGTTTCCTGAAAAAGTTGGTAATTTACCTTACTGGTCTGTAATTTCTGTTTGCCATGCAGCATCAGCCTTACTGAATTGTTTTCCTGCATGAGTTGTCTGACAGATTTAAATTTCTGTCAATTGTTTTTCTGCATGTGAAAAATGCAATTAAGTGTTAACTAGCTAACTGATTAACATTGGTCGCAGTTTTTCCTGTGCAGAAAATGCACAGAAAATTGACGAGTGAAGAAAGATCCTGAATAGGACAATAATACCCGTTTAATATCTATAGTTACTTCCATGTTTCAAATACTTTGTGTCATCAGCTTATAATAAGGTCTAGCATAACCAAAAGGGCATAATGCAGGACTTCAATCAAGTTGAAGTACATCTGTTGACTACTAGAGCTTTCGGTGTTTGTGCTACTTTGTTAAGTTATTTTCGAGACTAAAGCTTTTCACTTGGAATGAATGACCATGTAAAGCAAGTTGGCTATGCAAAAGCATAACAAAGTCAAAGTGCTCTGGGTCACGATCTGAATTCACACATGATACATAATCCTTCTCATGTTCATCGTAAATGCTAAGACACAAAATTACATTTGAAGACATTCACCTAATTTGACAATTTTCATCCTAAAGGGACAGTGGGCCTGATTCACAAAGCGGTGCTAACAGTTAGCACGCTGGTGAAAAGCCCTTTATCATGCCTAAACTCAGTTTAGGCATGATAAGTTTAGGTGTGATAAGTTTAGGCATGATAAGTTTAAGCACCAACTGGGTTAGCACCGCAGTGCACAGCTGATCAAAAGTTTTGCGCTCGCAAAGTCTGGTGCACTTTGCATAGAGTTTAATGGCACTGCTTTGCGTGCGGGACTTTGCGTGCGAACTAAACTTATCTAAACTTAGCATGCCTAAACTTATCACGCCTAAAGTTATCACACCTAAACTGGCTTTTCACCAGGGTGGTGCAATGGTTATCACGCCTAAAGTCTCTAACTGGGTTAGCACCGCTTTGTGAATCGAGCCCAATATATTCACATCTATGAGGTCAGATGCTGTCCTCCCACCAGGAGGGCTTTTCGGTCACTTTTAGTCCCCTACACTCTCCTAGTGGTTTGGGTCACCCCGAGCTGCTTGCTTACTCATTTTGAGAGGACAATCATTTTAACACAAGGGGCTTGATTCACTAAACCGTGATAACTCATATCATGGTCGCGCTAGCATTTTCGCGATTGTGTGCGAAAGCACCAGCGTGGCCGTGATAGGAGTTATCACGGTTTTGTGAATCAAGCCCAATGGGTGAAATTTTTCTGAAATAACTAAAGATAGAAGATAAACTATTGCTTGATGGTTCCACTCTTCTCTGTCCATCAACAAGTGTGAAAGGTCGATCAAGCCCAATGTTCATGTTTAGACAAAAGCACTTGGAAGCAATATGTGGCCAGTTTACAAAACAGTTTTGAGTTCTTGCTTTTAAAAATTTGGCAGAACTCTGCCAATCTCGTTATGTACTGAGGAAGAGAGATTAAAGAGGCTCTCTAGTAAAAAGAAAAAACATCCCCATCCTTCCCTCAACCTCAGGAGGCAAGGAGTAAGCAGTACTAGCACTCTCAAGCTCCATCCAATAGAAGGGGCACTGGCATGCAGCTGCCATGTGCCCACAGAGTAAAGGTACAAAATCAGGCATTGGTTAGCTTTTTTTGATAACTGGGAATGTTTGGAGTAGGAGGGCGTCAGAGTTTTTTCCTTGGAAATCAGGAGGGAGTGATAAGGAAATTATTTTTCTACTTGGAAAGCTGACTCTACATTATCTTCACTTTGTGTTACTCAAACATTTCAGAAATAAAACATAAGCAAAGAAAAGTAAAAGTAGAGAAGAAAAGAAAAATGCTGCAACAGAAAGTAATGCGAACATACAGATGTAAAATAAAGAGAAAAAGTAGTCCTAGTTGAGCTTCTGACATGAAGGGACAAGAGTCGCTGTACCTCCTGAAGTATTTACCATTCCACTTTCAGCCTAAAATAGAACTCTGTTTGAGAGATCCCTTCTTATCCCTCCTGTGGGCCCTTTACTTTGAAAGTCTTTTATCTCTTTTCTTAGAAAAGTAACGAAATTAGAATGGCCGGGGCTAGGATTCCAGAGTCACTTACTGAGACAATGTGGCAGAAAGGAACCCCCCTAGATTATAACACAGAGGGATCTCAAGGAGGGCCATTAAAATAAAAGAATAATGGCTCCTTGTGTAGATCTATCATTAAAGGAACAAACTTCTCATAACTACAAAGTTACATCCACAAGACATACTATAAAATAAAGATCTTTCTCTAAGCAAGCTAATTAGCTTTCAAAAGTATCTTAAACCATATCGGACACAGTATCGTTTATATCTTATTCCAAGTATACATTCATTTACAATTAAAGGACTTTTAAAAGTGGGAGTTGACCTTATGGAATGTGATAGCAGGAATCATATAGCAGACAGCGTATAGCATGAAGAGCAGGAATATTAAGGTCACAAGTAGTGTGACTCTGTATGTGCCTCCTGCTGTATTGGTTGAAACAATCTCATGGTGCTAGCATTACAGAGGTGGAAAGGTTCACCAAGCCCAGGCAGGAAAGAGCAAGGGGCAATCTATCAGGGTTAGATCACAGGTAAAGCTGCTGTTTCACAAGTTCGGGTTTTTTCCTATGTGCATTTTATAGCAGATGTTAAATGTACAAAAATATCAGCATACAAACTTAGACATAGCTTTAGTTTGGAGATTTACATATAATAAAATTATTTTCTGAGTATCTAATAAATAGTTAATATTGTCCAATCCTATCACAAACATAGTAAGAATCAGTTCAGAATGTATTGGGGTCTTTAACCACTAAAGCACCCTAATGGTGCAATCTGCAGATACCCAAATATACCCACTTCTCAATCATGTTCCTCCTTTTTAATTTATTCAAAAGCACAAAACTTTACTGAACTGGAAAGTCTTATGTTATCTGTCTTTACATGTGCTTTATTTATTAACTATTCTAATTATCAGGCAACACAGGGTTTATTTAAAGAGGAACTGCAGTGAAAAGAACAATGAATAAAATGTTTTTTACAGTATTCATTAATGGATTCTTTTATCAATGTTTGCCCATTGTAAAATATTGCCTCTCCCCGATTTTCATTCAGAAATGTATCACTGGTGGTGACACCTTTAGTTCTGCTAGGTGATCTGTACGGACTGTTTATTACTGAGAGTTCTATGCACAGAGGAATCTATTGCTTGCTTAGCAGTCGGAAAAAACTGTTATTCCCCACAATGCAACAAGGTTCACAGACCGCAAACTGTCAAAACCATGGTCATGACTGACATAACACTGTGGGAGGGGTTTCATCACAATGGCTATCATTCATAAAGCATATGTGGTAATGCTGAAAAAAGCTGACTTTACCGAGCACTTAGCAAAATGTAAGTTCATAAAAGCTGTTACCGCATGAAAAGCTCAAATTACTGAGCAGTGAGGTAAATTACCACCTTGTGCAGTGATTATCTCAACACGTCACTAAATGTCAAATCATAAAGATTAGAGCAGGTGGTATTGGGACTGAGAATACCGCTTGCTTGGAGGAGGCGATAAGCATGCGGATAAGAGAAAAGTAGCCTGTGCAGGAAGCCAAAGTCTGTGTGAGTCAGTATGTCAGAGTCTGTGCAGGGAGCCAAAGTCTGTGTGAGTCAGTCTGTTCGAGTCTGTGCAGGGAGCCAAAGTCTGTGTGAGTCCGTATGTCAGAGTCTGTGCAGGGAGCTGAAGTCTGTGTGAGTCAGTCTGTCCGAGTCTGTGCAGGGAGCTGAAGTCTGTGTGAGTCAGTCTGTTCGAGTCTGTGCAGGGAGCCAAAGTCTGTGTGAGTCTGTGCATGGAACCATAATTACAGCTTGTAACAAAATAGAGATAACGTCACACTTCTGCTGTACCGCTCAATGGGTAATTTACCGAACTTTAAAGGCAGCTGTGAAAATGTTTATGAATTAGCACACAAAAGTCTAAAATATCGAATGTGGTATTTTCCTGCCCAGATTTTTTTTATCGAACACATTTTATGATTGATAGCCATACAGACCCCCCTAATGATCTATTCAAGAAAAGGTAAACATTTCTTGTGGGAAAGGAGGTATCAGCTACTAACTGGGATGAAATTAAATCCTTGGTTAAAGTTCCTTTTCAGTAAAGGCAGCACAAGGCGCAATAATGCTGACAAAAAATGCACCAATCTACAGCAGCAATTCCTGCAGTTGGCTGCATTTTACACATTGCACTTATGCTAAACAGTCGAATCCAACATGTCTCAAGGACACAGCATTAAGTCAACCACCACCAAGCACCAAAAGCACCAAACAAGCATAGAAAAATAAAAATTGTATTATTATGATTATTAGTATTGATTTATAAAGCGCCAACATATTCCGCGGCGCTGTACAAAGTAAGAAACAAACATGGGGTACATAATACAGACAATGGTGTACACTAATATACAAGATACATAATTAGTGACAAAATACAAAAAATGATACAGTATACAGAATACAAAATACAGAAGTGGTAATGACAGTGATAAAAATAACATGATGAATAAAATATATAATGATTTCCAAGACACAAAAGGGGGAGAGAGCACTGCCCTTGCGAGCTTACAATCTAAAGGTTGTATGGTATGTAAGGAGATCCTTAACTGCAAAATATGTAGGCTTCCTTTTTTGTTTTGTTTTAAAATGCAGGTTGTCTGGCTGATTATGGTGCACATGCACACACGCATGCGCACCCCCAATGGCACCGCATTATCTTTATCCATAGTGCAGATATGGCAGTCATTCCAGGCTATATCTCCATCCTACTAAAAAAAATGGGAGGGAAGTTAAATAGCAGGCTGAACTCACCCCTCTTTGCAGTCTTTCTGCACTGTATCTCAAAAGCCCATGGTACACAACCCATTACTCATCTACCTCCCATCAATTCCACAAATGGGAGGGCGGTTAATAACCGCCGTGTAAGAGGAGGCATGGCATTTGCACAATGCTCTCTCTCCGAAGAACTTAAAGGACCTCTGTCATGAAAATCTTAAAATGTAAAATATATGTAAACATATACAGTTATGAAGTATGTTTCTTCCAGAGTAAATTACTTTTCTCCTATGTTGCTGTCACTTACAATAGGTAGTAGAAATCTGATAGAACTGACAGGTTTTGGATTAACACATCTCCTCATGGGGGGGTTCACAGGAATTTCTTTATTTTCAAAATGCACTTAGTGAATGGCAGTTGCTCCGGCCAACTGCCCAAAAAAAGTGTATGGTGAGCAGGGAGGCTGTAGAAATCTTTTTTAGGAAGTGTCTTTATACAGAATAAAGGTCATGCTGAGAATCCCACATCAAGAGATGGACTAGCCCAAAATCTGTTGGTGATATCAGATTTCTACTACTTACTGTAAGTGACAGCAACATAGGAGAGAAATAATTTATGGCTCATTTTTCTCAGGAAGAAACGTACTTCTTATTTTATGTGTTATAAAGTTTAAGAATTTTGTGACAGTTCCTCTTTAAGGAAGACTAGGCCACTGCAATAGTGTAGACCTTCTCAAAACAATATTGCAATGCCTTGTGGAAGCTTAGGTGTAATGTCTTTGCTGGAAATTGGGGAAAAGTAGTGAAGTGGGAGAGAAAGCATAAGGTGTCATATATTCAGGGAGGTAGTTTATGGGGGTAAGAATGGGGTTAAAGGGCACTCTGAGGAGATGGCTACAAATAAGTAATTTGTTACTATAAGATTTAGCTTATAAAAATGCCCCTCAGTATCACTCTCACTTCAGGTTTCCTTTATTCCATTTTTTTGATATAGCTATAATAGGTACGTGATTCTTTTTTAATTCTAGTTCTAGTAATGCTTTCCCATCTGCACAAAAACAGGAAGGGCTAAAGTTGAATACTCACCTAACGATGCAAGAAAATGGATCACAGCGCCACCCTCACTTCCATCCTCCTGCCGGCGGGGACACATGATGGTACATGATGGGCATGATCGAGAGCTTAAACCATCACAGCACTTTGCACAGGAGTCGTCTGGGATCTTAAAGATATGATCTATCGTGTCGGGTATCGTCAAGCATCGCCAAACGTCATTTGTGTAATTGCGCACCTGTACCCATATTTGAAGATCATGGAAACGAACGTTCATCCCTCCCAAAAAATATTGAAATGGTCGTCGGAAAAAATGTCATAAAAATTGCATAGCGAGTACGGGCCTTAACCCATCATCAGGTACAGAACAATGTTATCAGTAAATGTACTGTATTAAATACCTTGGCATTTTTTTCCTCAAGGAGAGAGAGGAGGCGGGGCCAGGTGGCAGAAGTGGAATGATGCAGGGACTTTAGGGTGGCTTCGTGGGACAAGACACCGCAGGTAAATATACAACTTTTCATTACAGCAGTGCCGCAGGATTTTGTATTTTAGGATGTAGATCCTCTAAGCTTGATTACAGAAAAGGAGAGCAGAATGATTAGCTCATCAGTTGGCTGCTGAACCTCACTGTCCAGCTGAGGCGCTGCCCTGTTGCTCACATGTAGGGGGTAGAATACTGATTGCGGTGACTTTGTTGTGTTACCGGATTATTGAAGTCCGGGACCTCACTAGGGAAAATTGCAGCTCTCTCAGATGGTGAGACATTCACATATATTGTATTTCATGTGTGTTTGCCTGCCTGGAGTCCAGCTTTAAGTACTGTGTGGCAGACCTCTGTGAGGTTAAAGGTGCTATTGCTGTTACCAAATCCAGATGTTCTTTCCATACCACCTTCTGAAACACTAAAACATTATAAATTGTATAATTTGCTACTTCAAAAGCTGCCCGAATTGTCTGACACTCGCTTGTGGTGGCCATAACTACAACCACCAACCACGCTTTTATATTAATCGCATTTACGGTATTTCTAGAAAACAGTAATACCGTATAAGGTTACCAACATTAAATCGGAGTTTAAACCTCTAACTAAATAAAATAAGCAGTGAAATTCAATCATTTCCTCATAAAGATTATTGAGAATTATTTGGTGAAATGAACTGCTAATTAGCTCATTAGTAGAGGCTGCCCAAGCATTGGATTCTCCTGTTGTGGTGTTTTGAACGTAAAATATATGGCCTGATTAAACTCAGTCATTGGAATGTGTTTGTCAATACAAGGCCTTGGCGAGAGCAGATGAAAGCTGACAATTTATAACCGTTCACTTAACCTACATAAAACTTTCTGGGACAATGGGGCCTACATATCATGTGTCAGAAAGGCAACGCTGAGCAGCTAATTGGTGCAAGGTGTGCACTGTGCCAGCCTGTGCCTAGATTTTAACCTTGATCTTTTTCAAGACAGGTTTCACTGCACAAAATTCTGTATGCCTCGCGAATAGATGACAGCGTGCAAGTGTTCAAAGGGAACTTGTAATTCATTTTGTTAGTAACAATGTTATTCATGGCCTAGCGATTTCATACAGGTTACTTATGATTTGTAGTATACCTATGCAATCAGTTTTAAGTTTGCATAATAAAAAAAACTTTTTACAAAACTCAGATATGCGTTTTATATGGTAAGGAGAAAAAGATGTACATCAAATAAGAACAATTATGTTATTGTACAATCATTTTAAAGAAAATGCATATTACATTTTTTTTTTAAAACATTTTAAACAAAACTAATTTTACATTGCTATACTTTGTGGTTTAACTGGCAAATTAGGCCTTTTTTAAAACAGGAATCTGAAGGTGGAGAATTCCCTACTGTCAGATGCTCCCGTACACCGCCTGGGCGCTTGCTAGCACTCAGCATAGATGGTGGAGAGGCGGCCCCCATATGGAGTCACATCTGAGCGCAGCTGCGGTCACACTCCGGTGGATCATTTCTTGCCGGAAGGAGGAGGATCCGTAAACCACAGTGGGATAGATAAAAGCTGGTATACTTTATTAGTGAAATCCACACATGAAGACATAAACAGCCACAACATCAAACTGACGCATATCGGGCTCAAAATGTGTCCTTAATCACTAAAGTATACCAGCTTTTATCCATCCCACTGCGGTTTGTGGATCCTCTTCCTTCCAGTTGTTTGTGGTTCGGCTGACCAGATCTCCACCAGTGGGTGTGAGTCCATGGGGGTTTTAGAGGGTTTGGGCTTTTCTATGTATGGCATCATTTCTTGCCATTGGGTAACTCCACCACATGTCAAACGATGACATTATTTATTTATTTATTTATTAGATTTACATAGCACCAACATATTACACATCACTGTGGTGTTGCAAACTCTGATACCTGAAGACGCTTGTGACCGGCGGCACTCGGGAGGCTGAAGTGCCCGATAAGTGTGTAGTTCAAACTCCTACGGAAAAGGGGACTTATGCAAGCCGAACAAAAATAATTCTAACATCACAGAAATGAAGGGCCTGATTCACATATTGCCAGTGATCTTGCCATGCACAGGCAATGCACTGCAATATCACCGGTACTAATGGCCGCAGAGTACACAAGTTGGGCAATAAGCACAACCAGTCGTACATGGGTAAGAAGCATCAGTAATTATACCGGCAGTATGTGAATCGGACTCCACATTTCAATCTCCATCATCGCTTGGGGATGCTTTATCTCAACTGCAAAGCAATAAGACAAGAAGGTTTTGAAAATCCAAAAATTCATTAAAAAATCAGCAGATGGAGTGCTGAAAAAAAAAAGCAATTTTACGGGATTATATGATTTATACAATTTTATTTTTATGAAAGCCATTCCATTCCGGTTTCATCTAGTACAATATATTACATATTATACCCCTCCAAACAGATTTGCAAGATTCAGCATAATAATACAGGGTCTAAATATTATGCTCAAAATCCCATTCCTCATTGCTAATCCCCCACAGAATCCATGCAATCAAAATGTATTCTACATGAAAGAGAAATGGCAAACCACTCAAACCAGTGGAATAGCGTCACAATTATGAGGAAGTCCCAGACACTCCCCACCTTCATAGACAAGAACAGGCATGGAAACATATGCTCATATACAAGAAACAAGTTTATACAATGCCTGGATACAATAGATAACCCAATGCACGGGCTGTCTATACTTATCACCTGATGTCCCCAATCCCCACACTGTGTGCACCTCCCACACCCATCACTGGTATCAAACACTTCATTTAAATACAAGTGTCTGGTGGTCATAGCGTGGAAATAAAAAGATCTGGCCAGATCATCAGACAGATCCGCCTCCTCTTACATTCCACAGTAGTGGCTATTGTAGCCATGTCTAGTGACATATTGACATGTCCTTGGCTAAAAACCAAACAGTGCCCAGCAAAAAGACTGCTGTGTATGGGCTGGTGCACACCAGAGCAGTTCTGAAGCGTTTTTAAAACGCTTGCAGGGGGGAAACCGCTTGGCTAATGAAAGTGAATTGGCTGGTGCACACCAGAGTGGGTCGTTTTTTCCACAAATGCAAACTCGTGGTTGCAGCATTTTTTAGATTTCTGAGGCGTTTCTGCCTCAATGTTAAAGTATAGGAAAGTGGAACACCGCTCTGAAAAACACTACATCAGAGCAGTTTTCCAGGCATTTTTGTTACAGAAGCTGTTCAGTAACAATATTTGTAACAATATTTGTAATCTGCTACACAAAAACGCTCCAAAAAACGCTAGGCATGTTTAGAAAATGTCTCTAAACATGCCTAGAATCGCTCTGAAGTCTGCTTCAAAAACCTCTAGCGTATTTGCAGATCTGCTAGAGGTTTTTGGTGTGCACTGGGCCTAAGCCTGGTGAGGACTAGGAGCATTCCTGCCACTGAATCATTAACACAATTAATGGTTTATCTGTGGTGATTGGGGGGGGGGGCAGCTTTACAGGGGCAGAGTGTGGACCTTAAAGTGTACCAGAGATGGCATAAAGTATACATTGTATACATACCTGGGGCTTCCTCCAGCCTCATGTGCATGGATCGCTCCCACGCCGCTGTCCTCAGTCTTCTTCCTCCTCAGTACCGGGTCCCGTCACTTCAGCCAGTCGTGACCAGTCTGCGCAAGAGAAGTGCACCCTCTACGTATCTCTCCGGCAGCTGCTGAAGAGCGCACTTTACTTGTGTCAGACTGGCCGCGACTGGCTGAAGTAACGGGACCCGGTACTGAGGAGGGAGAAGACGGCGGTGTGCATGCGGCTGGACGAAGCTCCAGGTATGTATAAAACATTTACTTTACGTCAGCTCTGGTTTCCTTTAAGTATTGTGCTCTGCTGCACTACTCTGAAAGTCAGCACAGAAGAGGGAGCCATGAATGGGGTGGTAGAGAGGCGAGCCCACCCAGCCACCCTGGCTTACGGTGTTAAAGGGGGGTAGCATTACGTTCATGGCTCTAACCCCTTCCCACATCTGTCCAGTAGATTAAAATCCCTGCAGAACCTTCTTCAAACTGCAGGAACATTAATTTATTCACCTCATTTTGAGCTGCTGTGCACTCCCAAGTAAGCAATTCTCTCTGTGCTGCACTGCAGAGACCAATCAGTGTGGTCTCTGACCACCAGGATCTCTACAATTATCCAATCACATGGATCTACGGTAAGTTTGTTTTGCCATGCATACTGTGTGCAGTGGCAGGGAAGGGTTAAGAAATAGGGTAATTGAAACACACTGGTGTATCTGGTTTTTGAATAGCAAAAGCACTGAAATAAATAAAATCAATGGAAGGAGGTGCACAGCTAAGAGCCTGTTACTGCACTTAAGGTGCCCATAAACCGTACAATTTTTCCTTCAGATTGGACCTTTCAACACAATTTTAACAATCAAAATTAATCGGAAGGCAATTATCGAGTGTTCCCATTAACAGAACGAATTAAGAAGGTTTTACATTCCGATTCGCTCATAAGATCCAACTTTCAGATCAATATTTTTTCCTTTTCCAATTGACCAAAGAATTGTTTCACATCGATCTGCACCACAAGATCGAATCTGAAGGAAAAATTGTACCATTAATGAGCACCTTTATATATATCAGGTACCGGAGAGATGTACAATACCTCAAAGATATTACAGAGAATATTGCAACTCTGCATTCTATTTATGGGCAGGAGTAGATTTGACATAATCCCCACACAGCACAAAATAGGACTATACATTTCCTGAAAGAGGCATAATAGTACGATGAAGAGACTCCAGGAGCTGCACAGGGCACGGTCCATGCCTGTGTTTAAGCAATAATGCCAACATCTATCTGTGGCAACCATTCACAACACAAACTAAACACATAATGCAAACATATCAGATAGTGTCTGATGGGAACTGCCTGTCAAAACAAATCAGCACTTCCACAGCTACAAGGTTTATGATGTATTATATAGACTACAATGTTTTGGGCTGGACTCCACTCATTCCACTTCCAAAACATTCCAAATGGTCCTTTACTTACTGTGGTAGTCTACTTCATTCAGCAATAGGTTAACAAGCTTTGTTTACATTACTTTTACGTTGTTTTTTTTATTTCAGCTGCCAAACTTCTTAGGGGTGTCCTTAGCCCTGGGCAAAATCACTAGTTCCTCTACAAAACACGGGCTATGCATAGGCTACACCCCCAAGAGCACAACAAACATGTATAGTTACCTTTAAGTTGGCTTACTACAATATACAGTAATCATAACTACAACAGGACATGATAAATGCACCCGGGTCCCACTACAGCCATTACCACATTTGCCATACACTCGCATGCTAGGATCACATCATGCAATTTCACGTCAGGTTGACAGGTCGAACCAATAATTTCCAACCAATCTGCTCCCGATTAACAACATGATTAATTTTGTGCTGCACCAATCTGAAAATCGATCAAGAGCAGACCAGACGTCGGAAATTATCAGCTCGACCTGTCAATCTGACCAGAAACTGCATGGTGTATACCTACAATTGGGCCAAACCTTTATATGTCAAAAAGGAAAAGCAATATTATTTGGAAAACTTATTTTTCTTTTCAGACTTTTTCCCTGCAAAGCAACTTTGTACGATGTGCAATAGACACTGCATTTCACAGAAAGTCCCTCACTTTTAAATGAAACACAAAACATGAAGACCTGTGTACTCACCCTTATGTACAGCTGGAGAGTCTCCTTCTCTTTCTGGGGATTTCTGTATTTCTCATAAAAGTCCCTCTTCTTCTTGTTGTCTTTGGAAATCCTCTCTCTCCTCTCTCGCTTCTCGGCTGGCTCATCTGAGCTGTCTGGAGACTGCTGCTGTGCCAAGGGTTTGCTCTTCTCTACTTCAATGTAATTTTCATTGGGATTCAGCACAATAACTGCATATCCTTCCTGTACTCACAGAAGAAAACACAACAAATGAGGCTTGTGATTACACTCCTATCAGAATTGTATATACAATCTCATTCTTGGTAATTATTTTGCTGATCATTTGTACTGGGAACTTTCAATGCGGACTTATCTAGCAATTGCCTAACTTTGCTTCACCGTCCCGAGTTCTTGTTCAGGAACTAGAATGATACCATGACATCAGGACAGCGAATGATCTGCATATATACTGCTGATTTATAAAATTAGGTGCACATTAGTCAGAATACTGATGCAAAATGTATGCAGCCGATCTAGTTACTTTTTGTGTGTATGAAAGTTTTGACAACTGTCCTGAAATTTTGATCACATGGCCAGAATCACCGGACTACAGACATTTAGTACTAGGATCTGAATCAGTCGAGGAAAGACTGGAGCAGAACTGCTGCTAAAGTGAAGATGCACAGATCAAGGATTCTGATTGGTCGCTCTGAAGAATTGCTTCACTTCTGCAAGTATTTGGCACCACATGTGTTCCAATTCTCCTTGCACTGGGTTTGATACATCAGTAGCTACTAGGGATGGCAATGCTTAGGAGAACTCATGGAGAAGCATGTGATCCGTTTGGTCAGCACATAGATGTATTAGGCTCCGATTTGCTGGTCATGATCATGTGTTAAACCATCCCAGCAAATCAGAACATTTAAACGTCTATCAGCTGATCAAACTTATCACATGCTTCTCCCTGAGTTTTACTAAGCATTACCATCCCCTAGTAGCTGCTTCAACCTTGATTATATCATTCGCACTTAGATCCAAAAAAAAAACATTTTCACCCATCATGTGATTTTAATTTTTCAGTTAATTTGTGGTTTTATAATTTCTACCATTCTTTCTGCCTTCTGTCATTTTTACATATTGTAATGGTTACCCCATTGAGATTAGAAAGTGCAGTCTAACGTCACCTGCATGCATGTCTCTGGCCAAATTGATATCAAAACTGGAGGAAACAATATAAATCAGTTTTGTAGACTGCATTTTCCACCCATTTGTATTCATTAGGATCTCATAATAAGTAATAACTTATATAAGTGTATCTGGTTCTAACTGACACTATGGTTTTAACTAAGGCATACTGCCATCTAACCTTGCTTTATTGCACTTCTAACAATCTAACCTTGCAATTTGCACTTCTTTTCTAGCTTTAAACAATTACCCCATCCTTTACACGGCTTACATCAGAAGGTGACCATACTGAGGAAAGCATTGCAGAGAGTCTGTTACTGCTTCCAACAGAGATAATAGAGAAGGTAGGAAGTGAGGATACCTTAGGGATGGGGCTAAGAGCCAAAGTAAAGGTATGTATATACTCCTGCTTCAGATAAGAACATATACATACCTTTCACTTAAACAAAAGACACCCCGAAATCAGGTAAATTAAGTAAATGTTACACCTGAGACCACAAACGACAATTCAATGTGCAATAACACATTTTTTTTTGTTTCAAAGAAAAGCTTTACATTACCAAAAAAGAGAAATTGACTGATTAATAAAGGATTGCTCAAGTCAAAGTTGGGAATTTGACATTCGAACACATTCAATGGACACAGCTAAAAACTTCAAGAGACTAATTTTTATCCATCCATTCATTTCCTGCACTCTGCTGTCTCATTAGTCAAACCTCCGGAGTGGCTTCACCCTAGAGTAAAAGTGTGCCTGATAGTATTACCATGAGAGTACAGCTGTACTACTAAACCAACTGAAGCCATGTTCCTTGCAAAGGTTGGGGTGGGGAGAGCACAGAACAGAATCATGTGGCAAGTAGCTAAAGTCCTGCTTCAGAAGGAAGGAAGAGAAACATTTGCTGAATTTGTCCGCAAAGAACTAAAAATACCTGTATCGAAAGGTAAATTTAATGGTTCTCTTGATTTTAACAGGTTGTAAAATAGCCTACAAGCCTTAAATGCAAAACTGGTCATAAAAGAGCAATGCCAAATTCAGAATTCATCAAATGGATAAAGTAAGACTGAACATGATGGGCAGATGAACCAATAACAATCCTGGGAATCTTTATATATTGTTTCTGAGTGGCTATTGCACTTTTCCAGAGTTATACTAACACCAGCTTTATCCTATGCAGCTACAAACTCAGGTACGCAATCCCTTTAGGGTGGTATCCCCTTAATTGACTATTTGTACTTGGTATGCGCTTCACAGAGCAGAGTAGTACCAATACTATTTGTACCTCTACTTTTTACACAACAATACCCCTATTGCATCATATATGTCTTTCATAAGCAGAGTCTGTGTTGCACAGTATATATCTGTCTCAATAAAATCTTTATGAAGTCTCTTCAAATCCGCATGCAATCTCTATGTGACATGAATCTTCATCAGACCAGTAAATTTGTAAACACTGTACGCTCACCAGATGACTTGCCTGACCAAATTACAGATCAGCAATAGCACTTTTTGGGGATCCTCCCCTTGTACACTGGCAGTCTGCAGCCTCCAATCCTTAATTTAAAAAGATAAAACTCCACATAGCATAATACTGTTACATTATCAGGTCACCTCTTGTGCTCAAACATGCGATTTAGGGGAGTATCCTCCACCAAAACACTCTGAGCTGCTCACCAGATATGATGGCTGACCCTCAATGGAACCAGCAAATCGCGCTTAGCCTCTCCAGGCGATCTCTGTGACTCTCAGCACCTTCAACTCAAACAGAAGCCTCCATAGTATAATACAGTTTTATTAAAAAGATTATACGTTTAAAATTACACTCACAAACAGATGTTCAAAATGCGCATATAAAATCCACGTGGGGTTGGCGTCTCACACTGCATCCCAGGCTGCGCCCAACCGGTTTCGTCACTGCTGACTCATCAGGGGCTTTAATAAGGGTATTGTTGTGTAAAAAGTAGAGGTACGAATAGTATTGGAACTGCTCTGCTCTGTGAAGCGCATACCAAGTACAAATAGAATATATATTGCTGTAAGTGAAGCATTCTCATCTCACTGCTTAGGATTCTCCACCAAGAACCCCAAACTCACTGAAAGCAGGAGACATGGAACACCTAGCATAAAAGAGCAAAGGATATACTTCATCTCTTTTACAGCAAACCTGAACTGAAAATAAACTTATGAGACAATTATGTTGTACTTAGTAAAAGGGTAAACTTTTACTTGGTAAAAAGACAGATGCAGATTAGTTTCAGTGAGTGAATGCCATCATAGATGCCTTAAGAAGTAGAGGACAGAATATACACCATACGTTTTTTCGGCAGATTGTTTTTCTGATCGATTTCTCATAGAAGTGAATGGAAATCGTTAAGAAAAGATAAGAGAATCGCGCTGCAAATTGACTGGAAAGTCGAATTGAAAAATCGATCTGATGGAAAATTGACCGTAAAAAACGCATTGTGTATTCCCAGCATAACAGACTTCTGTGAGCCTGATTAAATGCAGGTGGTAGCGGTCTTGTGAATCATGTGTCGCGACTGTGTACTAGGAAATCTCAGTAGCATGTGTGAAATCAGAGCGCACAAGATTGTTCATAAGATACGAATCTGTCTGTGTGTATCCATTGAGTTTGAGTGTAGTCACCATCTTGTGGTGGCCAGTAGTATTGCAGAAGGCGATATCATCACATCTTTGTTTTACCTCCCAAAGCAAGTCCTTTCCTTGTACCATTCCCACAAACCATTATGATTTGCAGTCACAAAAAGTGAAATTAGTGATGACCTATGGACTGACTGCTCCGATTCTTGTACTACTTAGGAAACTACATGTCTGCTTTCTGCATCATGCTGTCATTACTTCTTTTTCAATAAATCATTTGTGCTGACAATGAGAAACCAGTTACTTCTGACAGACAGTAAATGTTGACATTATTATTCATATAGAATCTCATATTTATCAAAAGCATTTAGAAATTCACTTGTTGAATCACAGCTGGAGATCGGTTTTAATATCTACAACTTTTAGTGAAAATGTAATTTACACAGTAAAGCATAAATGAAAATGAAAACCTTATTCATTAAACATGCTTAACTAAACTGTAAGAATTCTTTTTAATTAGAGATTCATTTTCCTTGAGTTTGAATGTCATCTTCATCTGTCCCAATGAAATAGAGGATTGCAAATTAGTGTTCTATGAGCTGGCCATAGCAGAGTTCTGGACAACAAATTATACCTTTTTATGACCACCTGCTAATACGTAGAATAACCACCTCTGGACAGCACCCAGATGCTGTGGGAGTGACTCAGTACGATGCTGGGAGGTTGGCTAGAGGTATCTGGAGCCATGCAGACTGCTGTGTGTCTGACAGTTGGTTGACGGAGATGGTTCCAGATATGTTCAACAAGGCTTCCTCCAGCCTCATGAACTCTGTGGGCTCCCTTCGCCATCCTCCAGGGCGGCCCGCTTCGGCTTCAATCTTCTCCGTTAGGAAGGCTTCAGTCGCACCAGTTGGGCTGCACTACGCATGCACGGCCTGGCTGTGTGCCCCCATTGCCAGGAGCAATCTGCATCTGCGCAGTAATACCTGTGCAGGTGCAGACCGCTTCCGGCGATGCACTCACAATGCAGCCCGGCTGGCGCAACTGAAGCCTTCCTAGCAGAGAAGAGTAAAGACTAACGGAGCCTACCGAGAGGACCACTGGGGACCCCACCAAGTACATGGGGCTGTGGGAAGCCCCAGGTAAGTATAAATCCTTCTGTCTCACTCATCTCAGGTTTCCTTTAAGGTCTGCGGAACTCATAGGCCAAGAAATTGAACTCATAAAATGGTTCATTAGTGAGAATGCAATCCTCCATCAGTTGGTGTAAGTTCATTGTAGATACCCCTGTACAAATTGCAGCTAGTTTTTGTGTCACACCCATGTGAGCATAGTTCCAGTCACATGTTGCCTGCTCCAAGGAAACATTAGCAACAGGGATCACGGCTCAGTTCTCAATTGTATTGCAATTGCACATTCACAACTGTATGTTAAAGGGGCAGTGCAGTGGATTAGAGAATGTGTAGCATGCTGTTGGTTTACAGTTGCAGTATAGCATACTTCTGTGTACTGTATGTTTGAATGTGTGTATCAGAGCCGGGTCAAGGTCCTCCAGCACTCAAGGCTGAAACACCAAAGTGCGCCCCTCCATCCCTCCCACCCCAGCCGTCACACACTGATTGCTATTAGACTATGACGCCCCAGGGCCCCCAACACCTTAATCTCTAGTTATCTGGCTTGCAGCCACTGCCATGTATCCTCTTTTGTTCTTTCTCTCTGCTTCAAACACAATAGGGGAAAGATAGCTGAGTGAGTTGTGTGCCCCCTCCTACACTGCACCCTGAGGCTGGAGCCTCTCTCGCCTCTGCTTCGGACCGGCCCTAGTATGCATCACATAGGACTTGTAACACAAAATGCAATTTTTCATCACCATTGCAATGCTATTTTTCAGGATGCGCAATGCAACATGTATAGCAGGAATGTTGCCTTAGATTGCTGTCCTGAATGCTGGAAAACCTATTTGCAACCTGTGAGCTTTTTCCTCATTTGAATACTATGCAAACAATGGACAATAGTCAATATTGTTGTAAAAAATAACTTCTAGTTTACTGGAAAACAATTAGGATGCAAAATGTCCTGCCATAATGAAAAACCAATAAATATATTATAATGTACCGGTAATACTAGAGACCTAACATGAATAACCCTACTGAACACCACAGCAAGCATAGCATGTTACTGCTGCATTAACTCCATTCAAAACCTCTCACTTATAAGTTTGACATAAAATGATCCAATTGATTCAGAAATCTCTCTCTTTTTTAAGGATATGAAATCCACGTAGCACATATCACTTCAAAACACCCATTAAACTAATGTAGGTACATTATTAAAAAATACTATTTACAGTAATTTTACCTGCAGAGAGATAAAAAAAGAAACAAATACCACTAAAAATATATCCCTAAGAAATTGTTTCAATGTTTTCTGAGTCAATAAAAATAAAGGAATGAAATATGACAACCTCGACCTTTGAAAATGTTTTTAAAAGAGAAGATGAGAACGTTGGCTTGTTCTAGGGCATTCTTGGTAAAGAACAGGATTCATTTACATTCAAGTTAAGTGAAATTCCACTTATAAAGAGAAAGCTTTATAAAGAGAAAGCTATATAAAGAGAAAGCTATAAACAGATCAGTCTTGCAAATGGTCAGGCAGATATGAATTTCCAAAACAACCCAAGCTAAATGTTTGATTCTTTACAAGCATGGCTATTTGTACTCTTTAGAAAATAGACTGCCTAGAAATTCCCTTCCTCCTGCAAGAGTAATTACACAGGATAGCAACCCATCTCAAAATTTCTGTTAGTGTACACCATGGAATGGCTTTTTTTGCATGCACACAGAGACACGGGAAGCAAACTGAAATAATGTTGCCATGAAACCTAACAATTAACAGGGCTGAACTAAAGGGGTTGTTTTCATTTCCTCCACAACAGTTCCATGCGTTTTTATGCATGTTCTGCACTCACCGGCATTTATAATAAATAAAGTCAGTTCTCTTCAGTTACACAGTCATTCGACAAGGCATCTGCCCAGTGGATCCACTATCCCAAGTATTAGGGATGTTATTAGGCATTTTACAAAATAAGAGGAGGCGCCGCAGTGAGGTATGCAATGGGTAAAATGGGTACTTAAAAATCTTGCATCAGGTTGGAGGTTTAAAGGTATTCTTTTATTTTACACAGGAAAAGGTGCATTTCGCACTACCTGCAGGCTTCCTCTGGTATTTAGTACAGTGGTCTCCTGCACACAGGGACTGGGACCATTCTAACAGCATTGTTGTTCTCACTTGCCTCCATAACTCAGTTGAACCTCCTTCCGTTTGCATAGCAAAAGAACGTGTCGTACCACCTCATCCCCACACTGTCGAACGAGGGAATGAGTCCCTATCCTTGCTGGGCAACATGCCTCTTACAGAGAACCAGAGACAAAGCACCCTCATGTATTTTATTACATTTATCAGGGGGAACATGACAGTAACAATCTCCCCTGTGTAACGGTTGGGTGTAGCAACTCAGGTGTCTGATTATTTGGTGATCTGCAGAATCACCAATAATGCAGACGCTATACCTGATTATGTGTGATCTGCAGAATCACCAATAATACCAGTATAGCAACACAAAGAGCTGAGTGTGTAGTGTTTGGTGCAACCGTAACTTTAATAGTTTTATGAGACCTCACTAGAGGGGCTGGTGAGGTACTATCGGTACACTGACCGTGTAATAGGGTTCAAGCTCCAGCAAGCTGGAGATACAATACTGAAGAGACCGAATCTCCCGAGTAGTGGGTGAGTCAGAATGTACTGCAGCCGAGTGATCACCTGAGGAGCAGGTGACTCAGACTGTACTGCAGCCTAGGAGCAGGGGATACAAACAGCACTGCACTAATGATCACCTGAGAAGCAGGTGATTCAGACTGTACTGCAGCCTAGGAGCAGAAAACGCAAACAGTACTGCACTAAAGAATAACTTCACCAGAGGAGCTGGTGAAGCTAGCACCTCACCAGTAGCGAGGGCCCACTGGTGAGTAGAATGGTCTGACAGGCAAGGTTCGGCAACAGAGAGGTAAGTATTGTGAGGCAGGAGAGTAATCGGTAATCAGGCAGAGGTTCAGCAACAGAGAGGTAAGTATCGGTACAGAATCGTGAGGCAGGAGAGGAGTCGGTAATCAGGCAGAGGTTCAGCAACTTTAAGACAGATAGGCAGAAGTACAGAATCAGAAAGCAAGATCAGAGTCAGAGTTTAGCCAAGAGTCATACACAGGTAATCAGTACAATATCAACAATATCCTAGTCTAGGTGTGAAGTCCTTGATATCAACACCTGGGATCTAGTCTAAGGTCTGAGCGCTAACACACGAAGTATTCACGACAACAGACAACCTCTGAATGAAGCCCGGAGGCTTAAGAAGCAGAGGAGACCTCACTGGCACGCCACCTTGAGCACAGCCAATCCTGGGCGCCGTGAGTCTCCTCTGCTATCAGCTGACCAGCAGATCAGCTGACCGGCTTCCTCCCAGCATAAAGGTCCCGTCTGTGCGCGTGCCCACGCGAGACGGTGACCCCCCCCACCAAATGTACGTTCCGTCCTCGGCGTCCTAGACGCCGGGAGGACCGGTGGCGGCATGGAGGCAGCTGTGGCGGCGCTGTTCGCTGCTGTTCGCTGCCTCGTCTGTTACACCCTGCTTTTAGTTTCATTCTTCTCTGCTTAATCTGCCTGTTATCAGCTGTGCTAAGAATCCCCGACTGAGCATTCAGTTTAGGTTTGACCTGGAATCATTATAGCTGAGTCAGTCTTCTGTGGAGTCTTTTCAAGCCAAGCCTGCTCCCTCCTGGCTCAGCTTTCCTGCTTTGCATACTCAGAGCTGATGACATGGGAGGGGCTGCTCCTGCAGAAAGAAGCTCTGAAACAGACAAGTGTGGCTGCCTGTGTGATCTGTGTGCACTGTGCGCACTGTGCAGCCAGTCATCATTATTATCTGTATGCAGTTTCATTTCTATGAGAGAGAGGCACTTCCTACAGGCAGCCACACAGCATACCAGAATAATAAAGTTGAAAGCACACAGATGAAAGCCTGCAGCAGCAGCCCTGCTTGACTATAGTATCATAGAGCCTAGACAGCACATCCAGAACAGCTCATAACCTGGAAGCATAAGGGATATGAGCCGGCGACCATATTGGATTTTTCATGGAGCAATAATGGACAAAAAAACACTCAAAAAGGCACACCAGAGTGGCGAAATTATCAGGTAGAGCATTTATTCTTTACAAGCGATCGACTGATATGTTTATTTTGTGTGAATCGTTCATCTCTGGTTCCCTTTAACCAGTGTACAGTGGCATTAGTTAAGCTACTAGACCAACCCAAATTTGACAACAAAGGTCTGAGTATTTTATCTGCATATACCTCTGAAATTTTAGAATGATAATTATCTATTACACTGTTACAAAGGAAATCAGACAGATTTGTGTACAGTAGAATGCCAGCTATCTGAAACTAAACTAACCAGCAGTCTCAACCAACTAGCACAAATCGCTGGCAGTACTGACAGGAAATTTCTTAGGCTGGCTGTGGGCTTTGCTGGGCTCCATGCCCCACCTGAGGTTAAAATACTTTCTATTACTGTAATTTAACATTTAATAGAGGAGTTCATGGTATGTATATAGAATGGCATATAGTACTGCAATAGCTAGGCCTTCTTATTACATCGAGTCTCAAGCAACCAGAAAACAAACTTATCTGGCCTCTGCTGATCCCCGTCAGTGGCAGATAAAGACTCTGCTGTATATTGCCTTCAGATGCTGATGCTAAAGAAGTAGTTCCCCAAGTAGTATCACAATGAAAACACAAAGAAATCCAAACAAACACTGTCTTATGTACACTGCTAAGCAAACATTGAAATGCTTGCGGTCTAGATTACATCTGTTCTTTATATTGATCCAGAGGAGGACAAAAGAAAAAAGAAACACCAGTGCAGCATGTGGCGATTATAAATACCATGGGAAAAATAATCAACTTTCTACTTAAAATATCAGGCATATCATTTCTAGAATTAATCATTTTTCAGGGATTCCAGCTCAACAAAATCTGTCCTATATCTAATGCAAGTCACAACTATAAGAAAAGAAACCTGCCTAAACTTACAATGAAAAGAGAAAATACTACCAGTTATAATAGAACTGTTTATTTCCATCCCTCACTCTCCAGAAACCCTTTATCTAAGGATATCTGACCTTGTATGTAAGGTTATTAGAGTAGAACTATGTAGGGCATAAAATGCTGGAATAAAATAAAAAACACTCAATAACAAAAACAGAAAGAACACTCTCAGTTTATGAGGTGCTGCAGTGATGTTATAAAATACCGCTTCAAACGGAAAGAGAAAATGGCAGACAGGCAGAGAGGAAATCTAAACATAACATGAATCGATTTATGTCCAAAAACTGCAGCAGAATTCTTGCTCGATTTGGGTAAAAACAAGATAGTGAACTTCCAATGGCTGGAAGGTCATTGATATGGAAAGAAACTTTAAAGCATGTTGGAGAATCTTGCTCAAAAGAAAAAAGGTAAAGCTTTAATTTTGTGTATTGCAGATCTATCAGTGTGACCAAATTAGGAATATGTATTATTGACAGAAGTACTTGATTGTGCATGTGTGCGTTCAGCTCTTCATCGAAGCAGCACATGCCAAGGCGTGTCCTGTAAGAAAAGACGCCATGCAAATATCTCATTGAACGCGATTCTTGACAATCCATTTGCCCACCTATGGGTGATCAGAGTTGCTTACAATGAGAATCTTCAACACACTAGCCAACATATTGGATTGAATTAATTGAGGGTTCTTTTACATTGCACCACTACGGTAGCGGTGCGATGTGCAACAATCGCACCACAGCAGAAAAGTCACACCACACATTATTGCCATGGTGCAACCAATTTTTTTTTTTATATTAATACGGAACTTCAGCTAGCTTCTTACATCTGTAGCACCCGGAGTACTTCCATTGCATTGTGTGGCGCACAGTGTTTCATGTCTTGGACTTTAATGGCCCTTGCGACAAGCTGCGGCGGGGAAAAGTACCCCTACATGACACGGTAAGTCTAAAAAGGAGTTTAGGACAAGTTGGGTAAAAAAATAAAGGCTGAATAGGAGGAAACATCGAATCCATGTGAAACGCAGCATGGCCCGTAACCCCGTGACCCTCTCCACTAACTGAGGTAATGAAGTGTGGTGTGCTACGAAATACAGGTTTCTGAATTAAACCACTAATTTTACGAGTTTCCGAACACCAACACTAATTTTAAGGAATCATGTGGTATTTCATTCGGTGTGTGATTATTGAAGTGCAGGGAAATGGATGAAAGATGTGATACAGAAAGTATATTTATATTATTATACTAGCAAGTAAAATGCAAATCCTAAGTGCATTAAATTGGCAAGATTTATATCCGCTCAAAACCATTAGTATCTTATTAACCATTTTTAATAACTACACAATTTTGTGAAATTAGCTAAATGTTTTAATATTAACTGTCTTATTTTCCTGAAGAGTTTAATTAGTTTTCCCCACTCTGTTTCCCCCCTTCTATAACCATACCGAATGACTCTGTTACCGACGGGCTGTAATAAAATCCACAACATCTTACTTAGTTTTACCGCATGCTCTAATCTCTGTGAATTTACATTTATTGAGGCAGTTACTGCACAAGTCGGTAATTTTAGTTTTCCATACGGCAGTCTTAGTGAATTGACGTTTCATAAAATGTTCGATAAAATCAGCTGTTTTCTGCTTTACTGAACGCGGTATTTCTTAGTGAATCGAATGCAAAATGCATAATGCTAAAAAATAAATTCTACAGAATAAACTGGTAGAAAGAAAATACTAAATACAGTTGTTGCAAGCCATTCTATTTTTCATGAAAAAGATAAGATAGAATCAATTTTGCACAGCCTGAACTGATCACTACAAGGCACTGTGCCAAAAAAGGTGTAAAAATTTCATGCATTTCAGACAGCCGTTACCTTCTTTTGACTTTATCAGATTAGGATTCCTAGCTGTGCTAAGGTCCATTGGGGAAAAATGCTGCGGGAAAAGATCAAACACACTTCTGTACACCTTACTGACCAAAGAGCATCAGCTCTAGGATACCAAAAGACAGTTTACTTGGTTCAGCTTTATTCTGATCTTGAAAGATAACAGTTCGGAGGAGATTTTCTACAGCACAAGTGCTGCAATCAGATTGTCAAAAATGATTAAACTGTGTATGTCAAATAATCACCTAAATGACAGAGCAAACATTTCAATACTCATTTGGGAGTTTACAGAATTTATTAGGAACTATAGTTTCAATTATACTCTAACGACATTTTCACACCAAGACGTTGCGTTTTAGGGGACGTTAAGGTCGCGTAACGTGCCCCTAACGCAACGCATGGTGGTGTTGAAGTTGGACGTCAGATTGAGCCGCGTTATGAGGCTCTTGGTGCTATCCTGGGAAGTCCGGATCTTTTCAATGATTTGGATGATTCGAATCGGATCATTGAAAAGATCCGGATCTTTGAACCGAATCTATGAATCATTTTACTAGGGAAGCAGGAAGCAGGGGTGCAGCAGAGTGAGAGGTGCAGGAGAATGAAGGCACATTGAGGGTGCTAATGGGGGAAGGGAGAGATGCAGCAGGAAGATTGTGCTTGTGCACAGAAGCTGCAGTTCCTGTTTCTTCCAGACATCCACTGTGAACCGAATCTTTCATTGTGATGATCCGGATGATTCGACTCACAAAAAAGATCTGGATCAAAGATCCGAATTGTTAATGATCTGGACAACACTACAGTGCAGTGAATATTAATTAGCCATGTGGCTAGGAACAATAGCGGACTCTCCCCTTACTGAGCATGTGCAAACAATCTAATGCAGCTAAAACCACCTATAACGCACAGCATGCTGCACTTTCTTTGAACGTCCAGCGTTACACTGTAACACAATGTGGGCACTGTGAACAGCCCATTGATTTTTCATTACTGTGATTTGGGCTGCGTTACAGGCTGCTCTAACGTGCGCCTGTAACGTCCCACTGTGAAAGCAGCCTAAAGCCCAACTGCAGATACAAATGTTTGCTGAGATCAGTGTAGACGGTGGGATCATTTTTGAAACACTGATGGATATCAGACATACGTTTACACTATAGCATCATGGATGACATGCTCCATTCCTCCCTCCCCCTTTACTCCAGGTAAACAGTCACACTTTCTAGGAAAATCAAGAATATTAATGCACTGGTGTAAAAAATAACAATACACATTTAGGCACAAGTATGAAAAATAATGTTGATAAATTTTATAAGCTATATTGAGCACCTACTTGTTTTACTTCCTGTACATAAAGGGCTTTTACTAACAATCTCTGCCTGGCTTGATTACAAATAAAAAAGTTTGGGAAGGGTACACCCAACTTCCATATCCATTTACATTATTTCCTAAGCCTACACACCCCCCAATAACCGAAACCTCCAGGGCAAATGCAGACATTTCATATTTTTTTGCCATTATTATCCACAGTGCTTTACAGACTATTTAATCTTGTCACTAACTGTCCCTCAGAGGAAATACATACCATAATCATACTGTATATCTATCATAGCCCAGGGACAATTTCAGAGGGAAACCACTTAACCTATCTGTAGGTTTCTAGGATGTGCTACAAAATTAAATTATCCAAAGGAAACCCACACAGACGCAAGGAGAACATATATAAACTCTAGCTTAACCAGTTGTATATGGGGCAGTATATCTATGCCCCGCAAGACCATCTCACATCCCAGAGGGGATAGATATTTGTCTTCAGCTTTCAATGGGTGGCGCATGCGCTCGCCCCCATCTCTGGCCGTTAGTGCACAGATTGGTGAATGGGAAAACATTGGAGATGATTCATGTAAAGTCAGTAAAATAATAAAAAGAAATAAAACACTAGCTTTCACCTTCTGTTTGCATAGAAAGCTGTGATCCAGCTTTCTATGCAGAAGTCCGCCATCTAGAGAACATCATTTAAAGAGAACCTAAGCTGAGAGGGATATGGATGTTTCCTTTTAAACAATACCAGTTGCTTGGC
Source organism: Hyperolius riggenbachi (assembly GCF_040937935.1). Lineage (NCBI taxonomy): Eukaryota > Metazoa > Chordata > Amphibia > Anura > Hyperoliidae > Hyperolius > Hyperolius riggenbachi. The sequence continues at coordinate 565,452,639 of NC_090646.1, forward strand.
AGTTCTACTGATCTCTTTAACTGTAGTAGTCGCTGAATTACACCTGAAACAAACATGCAGCAAATCCAGTCTACGCTCGGGCTAACCGCTGGGAGCTCTATGCAGAGTGTAGCGCCTAGCGGGCATTTTTACTCACCTCCCGGGGGATCCAGATGTCGGTAGCCATTCTCCTTCCTGTCCTCCGAGGCTATGAATCACTCTGGTGAGATCTCACGACAGAGTTACTGCGCTACCCGGAGGAAGGAGGGAAAATTGCAGTGCTGGAGCCCAGGGAGTTGAGTGAGTGCTGGGGCTGCTGCTGGCTTTCTGGCAGCATGATTTTTTTCCCTGAATTTAGGGTCTGAATAATGCTGAAAAGACCCTGAAATCCAGAAATAATCATACCGCCAGGGAGGTTAACCCCTTTCTATCCCTCCCTCATCCCCATAGTTAAGGTGAACCTAAAGCCACACAAAAAAATGAGATGAACTCACCTGGGGCTTCCCTCAGCCCCCTGCAGCCGATCGGTGCCCTCGCAGCTCCGCTCCGAACACTTCCGGTTTGGCCGTCACCGGCCGACAGGCATGGGAACGCGAGTGATTGTTCGCGTTCCCAGCATGTATATCGCCCCCTATGCCGCTATTGCGACCTCTCTGGCCGCAATAGCGGCATAGGGGGCGAGCCTGTACATCGCCCCCTATGCCGCTATTGCGGCCTCTCTGGCCGCAATAGCGGCATAGGGGGCGATATACAGGCTGGGAACGCGAACAATCACTCGCGTTCCCATGCCTGTCGGCCGGTGACGGCCAAACCGTAAGTGTTTGCCGGCGGGTGCAGAGGCATCAGAGCAGAGCTGCGAGGGCACCGATCGGCTGCAGGGGGCTGAGGGAAGCCCCAGGTGAGTTCATCTCATTTTTTTTGTGTGGCTTTAGGTTCACTTTAAACTGAAAAACTTGTATATATTTAAAAAAAGGGCCAAAGCAATGGAATTTTAAAGAGAATAAATTGTTACGTAGGGGCTTAGCTTTTTACATACATATGCCATGAGGGTATATTATTGTTACTTGCAATTTAGGGATTGTAATTATTTATAGAGCACAATGAGAAAACCAAAAACATGCATTGTTGCCATACATTCTACTAGAAACATAAATTGAATGTTGTGATAACCAGGACAAATAGGCAAATAAAATGTGTGGGCTGTATTTACACCAGCTTTGTTTATTTTAAAACTATAGGGGTTAAAAATGGAGAAATAGTGTATTTTTTATTTTTTTTCCTTATTTTTTCCCTTTAAAATGCATAGAATATCCCAATAAGAATGCCACAAAATTTTTTTACCATACTCCAGAAATCATTAAATAATTTTATCCTAATGAATAAACATTCCAGATTCTCCAACAAAATTTTGACAACCCATACAACTAATCTAGGTGTCCCTGTCATAGAAAATTACTATAAAGCTACTATTCTGGAACAATCTAGAGCTATTTGGACAAATAATACAACCAAACAATGGGTTAATATAGAAGAAGAACAATTACCCTTTCAAGCTTATAGACAATTCTTTATATCCAGATTAGTCTGGAAGGTTCAACAAAATATTAGGAATCCAATAACCGCTAATACATTGAGAATCTGGAAAGAAATGATGAAATTATGTAAAAAAGATATTCTAGCCATAGATTCCCCTACACAATTAACAGTCCTACAGACTGTTATTAAAAATATTGATATAGAGGATTTAGAACACTGGGTTTTAAATGGGATCTCAACAATTGAGGATCTATTGACAGATTCTGGAGTTAAGACCTTCGAAGAATTGGTCTCATTTTATAATTTACCGCTAACTTATAAACCATTATATTCCAAAATTCATAAATTTTTGGCCAGACATCCTTATACTTCTGTTACCTTACACCATAAAATTGCTAAACTGTTAAAACCAGAAGGCATACATTTCAAAGGAACATCTATTTTGTATAGATCACTATTGGAATTAAAGGAGGAGTTTCCCAAATGGTAACTGAATAAATGGCAAGACATTTTACAGTCTGAAATTGGTATAGAAGACTTGGAGATGGCTTTTCAATCTATGAGAAAATCTTCGCATTGTGTGTCTCACCAAGAGAACTTCATTAAGAGTGTTTGGCAATGGTATATGACCCCTGAGAAAATCTGGAAATTTGATCAAAAAGCATCGCCCTTGTGTTGGAGAGATTGTGGTCAGGTGGGATCTCAATATCACATTTTTTTGAGTTGTCCTAAACTGGAGAAACATTGGGATGATGTTAACAAGTTTTTGAAACTACTACCGATGTCTCTTCAAACTATTCCTCCTGATATGGCTGTTTCATTTAGGAACAAAAGACCTGCCTCCCCGAGAAGGGCTGATAATAAACCATATAATTATTGCCATTAGAAATTTAATTACAGTAAATTGGAAATCTCCAATTATTCCAACTCTTAAAGAGGTTCTAAAGAAAGTTGATTCAAATTTATTAGCAGAAAAATCGTGGTCTATTAGATTTGGCAGTTTGAGGTCTTCCTTGGGAAAGGCTGGTTTATGGCCGACTGTATATAAAGAATCCAAACTCTTGGTACATTAGTAGATACAAGCTCTCTCACCTAGATGAAAATGTGAACTCATTGGGTGTCAGCTCAAATGGAATTGGAACTCTCCAAACATGTTCTCCTTAAAGAGACTCCGTAAAAAAAATTGCATCCTGTTTTTTATCATCCTACAAGTTCAAAAAGCTATTCTAATGTGTTCTGGCTAACTGCAGTACTTTCTACTATCACAGTCTCTGTAATAAATCAATGTATCTTTCCCCTGTCAGACTTGTCGGCCTGTGTCTGGAAGGCTGCCAAGTTCTTCAGTGTTGTGGTTCTGCTATGAACTCCCCCTTCCAGGCCCCTCTATACACACTGCCTGTGTGTTATTTAGGATTAGAGCAGCTTCTCTCTTATCTTTTACAAGCTGGATAAATCGTCCTCTGAGCTGGCTGGGCTTTCACATACTGAGGAATTACAGACAAGGGCAAAGCTGTTTGCAGGAAGAAACGAGCAGCCTGAAACTTCAGTGCATGGGAACTGCAGGGGGAAAGAAACACACAAATGATCTCTTCAAAAGGAAGGGTGTATACAGCCTGCTTGTGTATGAATGCATTTTCTATGTGTGGACATACTGTACATCAACCTACTTCCTGTTTTGGTGGCCATTTTGTTTGTTTATAAACAAACTTTTTAAAACTGTTTTTAACCACTTTTAATGCGGCGGGGAGCGGCGAAATTGTGAGAGGGTAATAGGAGATGTCCCCTAACGCACTGGTATGTTTACTTTTGTGCGATTTTAACAATACAGATTCTCTTTAAAGGACTTCCGAGGCCAAAATTAAGAAAAACACACTGTACCTTTTTATTAGCAGAATCCACGGAGGACGTCCTGCCCGTCCTTCGCTCCGTTCCGCCATCAATGCAGGTCTTTACGTTCCCCTATGGCTTGGCCCGACCCCACGGAACGGGTCACATCGATTCCACCTCTAAGATGGCCGCCGCCATGCTCCGCGGCTGTGCAGTACGCTTTGCACTTGGGGAGCATACCGGGACCTAATACGCGGCGGGAGGCGGGCAATAGGCTGCGCAGTCGCGCTAGCGGCAAAGTGTACTGCGCAGCCGCGGAGCATGGCGGCGGCCATCTTAGAGGTGGAATCGATGCGACCCGTTCAGTGGGGTCGGGCCAAGCCATAGGGGAACGGAAAGACCTGCATTGATGGCGGAACGGAGCGGAGGACGGGGAGGACGTCCTCCATGGATTCTGCTAATAAAAAGGTACAGTGTGATTTTCTTAATTTTGGCCTCGGAAGTCCTTTAAGACTTCTGGAACGCATGTAGCATAGAGTAGTTAGATTTATAGTTAGGTTGATAGTTTAGTTTAAGACTCAGACAAGGAATGATACTATTTTATCTTACAGTTAATTTCTGAATCTATTTTAAATGGATTAGGAAGACTTTATTTTATATTTTATTATATAAAGATTGACGTATACTGTATAGTAGTTACTTGTTTCCATGGTGATGCAGAATATTTGTAATATTGGATCTATTCCCTGGGATCTTATTAAGGAGGTACTATTCCCGCTTTTCCCAGGTTGAGTGGACCCACTTCAGACTCGGCTGTTATTAGTCGCATCACACATGGATCAAACATTTTGGTCATATACTAAAAATGACGATACCTTTTGATCTTCCTTGTCTATTTCATTAAATCAAGGGGTTGGAAGTTTGGAATCTCAGTAGGGAGGTGTCAACCCCCCATTTTCCAAAAAACCTAACCTACCTAATATTGAGTAGAACTAGATTTATAGACATGAGAAATAGCCACTAGCTCCTATTATTTATCTATTTAAATCATATTATAAAGTTGAAGATTAATGTTAGTTTTTGCATTAGGTAGATGGATAAGAAAAAATATTGTCTGTACAGATTTTAGACAAATATAATTACCATGTATTGTTTATTGGGATTATTATAACAACAACTATATATGGAGGATTGCTTGTTTTTATGTTTTATGTCATATACATTGATCCTTGTGGACATTTTAATTTTACTGTTGGTGTAATTTTATACATGCAAAAAAAATGTTATTTGCTACTTATTCCCTTTTTCTGTCAAATTAACTGTTTGACTGTATAATTTGAAAAATTTCCTTCAATAAAAACTATTGAAACGTAAAATGCATAGAAAATAGTGTATTAAAAAATATTGACTATAAAAAAAAATCTAATACGTGGCGAAAAAAAACAAGATATAGATCATTAAGGTTATAAGGTGTGATAAAGTTATTGGCGAATAGGAGAAGTCTTGAAATGTGAAAATTAATATTCCCTTTATTCTTTACAAAAACGCTTCCCAGTAGGGACCTATACAAAAGATGCTGACTGGTCTCCTTACTCACTTGCACACTACTTTGGCAGTTGGACTGCAACTACCCTTCAGTAAGTGCTCTTGGTTCACACTGCAAGAGCTTTTTAAGCACTAGTGTTTTAAAAAAAAAGCTCTTGCTGATGAAAGCTATGGGAGGTTTTTACAAAATTACATTGCTCCAGAGTGAACACTCACATAGGATAACATTAGCAAGAGCTTTTAAAATTACAAAGCGCTTAGAAAAGCTCTTGCAGTGTGAACCAGCCCTAAGAACACCCTGAGAATCCACATGAGAACATGGACTAGACCAGGGCTGAGTGAACTACGGCCCATTCGGCCCTCCACTGGGGGGCCGGATTCCTCTCTATCTCTCTGGAGAGTTGAAGTGGGCGATAAGAAGAGGGTTTACTCAAAGTACACAGGAAAAGAATCAGCCCTCAAAAATAGCACTACACCAATATCTATGCAAATATTTAAACCATTTATTGAAAATTACATTCCACTACAAAAGTATTCTAAAACCATTTAAATAATATAATGATCAATATCATGATATAAGGGTATATCACCTCAATCTCCAAGATGTCAGTCACAATCTATTAGTACCAATCACCCAAGCTGCTCACTGGTAAAGCCCCTTTGGGATCAGAACCCGGCTTCTGTATCTCAGCAATTAAAGTGCAACAATAGAGTGAATAGATTGATATCATAGTGACATGTATCTTCATAATAACATAGTAAGAATGCATAAGCACATACAAATATACTGTGAAGCAAGTAGAACTAAATTTGAGTGAGACCAAGCCTGATTAACAGTGAACCACAGAGTAATAAGGTCGCAGGAATACTTAGCCGAGCTGGAGAGGTGTGGATGGCAGTGGTATAGCACAGTGGTTCCCACCAACCTTTTCCGGTCCGGGGGACACTTTCTGACCAAATTTTAGTCCGGGGAAGAGCGGGGGGGGGGGGGGGGGGTTGTTTGCGCGACCTAGTGGACAGTGCCGTGCGCAGCAGGCTATGGGGGGGGGGGGCCTGGGGTGCGGCTGCATAGCTAGCATAGTTGCCCCAGTATAGGGAGTTTAGTTGCCTCAGTATAGCTAGTATAGTGCCCCAGTATAGCCAGTATAGTGCCCCAGTATAGCCAGTATAGTGCCCCAGTATAGCCAGTATAGTGCCCCAGTATAGCCAGTATAGTGCCCCAGTATAGCCAAAATAGTGCCCCAGTATAGCTAGTATAGTGCCCCAGTATAGCTAGTATAGTGCCCCAGTATAGCTAGTATAGTGCCCCAGTATAGCTAGTATAGTGCCCCAGTATAGCTAGTATAGTGCCCCAGTATAGCTAGTATAGTGCCCCAGTATAGCTAGTATAGTGCCCCAGTATAGCTAGTATAGTGCCCCAGTATAGCTAGTATAGTGCCCCAGAATAGTGCCCCAGAATAGTGCCCCAGGATAGCCAGTATAGTGCCCCAGGATAGCCAGTATAGTGCCCCAGTATAGCTAGTATAGTGCCCCAGGATAGCCAGTATAGTGCCCCAGGATAGAAAGTATAGTGCCCCAGTATAGCCAGTATAGTGCCCCAGTATAGCCAGTATAGTGCCCCAGGATAGCCAGTATAGTGCCCCCCCCAGGATAGCCAGTATAGTGCCCCAGTATAGCCAATATAGTGCCCCAGTATAGCCAGAATAGTGCCCCAGTATAGTGCCCCAAGATAGCCAGTATAGTGCCCCAGTATAGCTAGTATAGTGCCCCAGTATAGCCAGAATAGTGCGCCAGTATAGCCAGAATAGTGCCCCAGTATAGCCAGAATAGTGCCCCAGTATAGCCAGAATAGTGCCCCAGGATAGCGCCCCAGTATAGGTAGTATAGTTCCCCAGGATAGCCATTATAGTGCCCCAGTATAGCCAGAATAGTGCCCCATTATAGCTAGTATAGTGCCCCAGTATAGTGCCCCAGTATAGCCAGTATAGTGCCCCAGTATAGCCAGAATAGTGCCCCAGTATAGCTAGTATAGTGCCCCAGGATAGCCAGTATAGTGCCCCAGGATAGCCAGTATAGTGCCCCAGGATAGCCAGTATGGTGCCCCAGGATAGCCAGTATGGTGCCCCAGGATAGCCAGTATAGTGCCCCAGGATAGCCAGTATAGTGCCCCAGGATAGCCAGTATAGTGCCCCAGGATAGCGCCCCAGTATAGTGCCCCAGTATAGCTAGTATAGTGCCCCAGGATAGCCAGTATAGTGCCCCAGGATAGCGCCCCAGTATAGTGCCCCAGTATAGCCAGTATAGTGCCCCAGGATAGCCAGTATAGTGCCCCAGTATAGCTAGTATAGTGCCCCAGTATAGCCATAATAGTGCCCCAATATAGCCAGTATAGTGCCCCAGGATAGCGCCCCAGTATAGCTAGTATAGTGCCCCAGGATAGCCAGTATAGTGCCCCAGTATAGCTAGTATAGTGCCCCAGAATAGTGCCCCAGTATAGCCAGAATAGTGCCCCAGTATAGCCAGAATAGTGCCCCAGTATAGCCAGAATAGTGCCCCAGTATAGCCAGTATAGTGCCCCAAGATAGCCAGTATAGTGCCCCGGTATAGCCAGTATGGGTAGGTGGTGCCCCCCGCCCGTCCCCGCCGCTGTTATTACCTTAACAGCGGCCGCTCTCCCCTCTCCGGCGCGTGTATTTATTCAAGCAGCGTATCTCCCGGCTGCTCTGTGTGATGCGGCAGGAAGCAGAGCAGCGGTTTCCTGTAACGGCAATATGCATCGCCGTTACTATGGTAACCGAGCCCTGCTTCCTGCGCATCACACACAGAGCAGCCGGGAGATACGCTGCTTGAATAAATACATGCGCTGGAGAGGGGAGAGCGGCCGCTGCTAAGGTAATAAAAGTTGTGGCGGCCGTGGGGACGGGCGGGAGGGGGGAGGAAGAGGACAGTCCTGCGTCCCGCGGACCACAGGTTGGGGATCCCAGCACGGCACACCAGGCAACATCCCGCGGCACACTAGTGTGCCGCGGAACAGCGGTTGGGAAACACTGGTATAGCAGATCATGAGCCCCCCTGCTCCACCGGTATCGCGGCCATCACACCGCTTTTTAACAGGGTGGGGGAACTCACCTAATGCGTCAGGTCTCCATGGCCACAGAGCATCATGTGACACGCCGTCAGGACGTGCCAGCGTGTAAAGAAATGCGGACTGGGACGCCTATACTTTGCCCATGCCTGGACTAGAATAAAAGCGTAAAAGCGGTCATATTTTTCTGCCTACTATAAGTGACAGCAAAACAGGGAAAACATTTTACATAGTGCATTTTACTTTAGGACAAACGTACCTCTTATCAGAACTGTACGTATTTAAAATTTTACAATTTTCACCACCCCAATATTGGACCTTTAGAGGGTGCTATGGCAAAAAATTGTAAAATTTTAAATATGTGCAAACAGACAAATAAGAAGTACGTTTTTTCCAGAGTAAATTGAGCCATAAATTACGTTTCTCCTATGTTGCTGTTGCTTACAGTAGGTAGTAGAAATCAGAATAATTTATTCGCCAAGTACAACACAGGTTGTACCCGGAATCATTTTTGGCACATACGGGGGTCGGTGATGGTACAGTAGCAGAAGTATACAGGGTAGTCACAGCAATAGCAGAGATATACAAAGCAGTTGTCATATACATTGCACGTTACGAATTACGTCTGAGTGCTATGTCGAGCAGAGCTGCCACTCCTCTGCAGCAATAACAGACACCCCACCGCATGTCTTTGAAACAGAAGATAGAGAGAAAAGAAGGAGCAATAGAGTCCGAGGGTCCACATAGGTGGAGAGCGACAAGTCCTGGCCATGCTTGCAAAAATTTAGCCAAAGGTTTGCTGTCCAGACCAGTGTGGATGGGGGGAAGCAACAAGCCCAACTGTGCCTCTTGCCCCTGTGGCCATAGATGCAAAGATTAAAGGCTTATAGCCTTTTCCGATGCAGGTGGTCGGCATGGGAATGGCTGGCTGTATTGCAGTGCATCCAGGGAGGGAGGGCTGCGATAGTTTTGCAGCGTGCAGTGGTGGCCTATGGTGGTTAGGGGTCTGAAATCCCAGCTTACTTGGGGGTCTCTTGCTGCCGCTTGGCTGGCCTCATGGTGGCGCAGCTACATGCCTTTTAAGGGCTGCAGGGAGAGAAGCCAGGACTGGAGCGGTGGCTTGGCTCTGTGTGGCAGTCAGCCTGTGGACCACTAGTGCCTGACCCCCCCCCCCCACGTGGCAGCAGCGGCGGTAATAGGGAAGCTGGTGTCTTGTGGCAGCGGCGGTGTTTACAATTCTCGTCTGCTGTGGAGAGGAGAGTCATGCACAGCGAAGAAACCCCTGGCTGGGCTGATGGAGAGGGAGCCGGAAGTAGCTCCTGCCATGGCGGCTCTGAACAGCTGATTGAGCGGCAACGCACACACTTCCTCAAGGTATCTTACTCGTGCAGTGCTGGCGGCGTTCTGGTCTGTCTGGGCATCGGCGGCGCAGTAGTCCGTGAACGCTGAGATCGGGTCAGTGGCTCTCTCTACAGCGGCTCTTGCTTCATGGTCTCCAGGATGCTTCCAGGAATGCGGCAGAGCAGCGGCCCACATGCAGCCCATGAGCTGCAGAAGGATGTTGCCGGAGCGACTGAAGCCGCATGGCAGTGATCCGGCAGAGAAGTTGTGTCTGGCCGCGGTGACTCAGTGGAAAAGGTGCAGAGAAGGTGAAGAAAAATTAGATAAAAAGAATAAAAGAGCCGGAGCCCTGTATGGCCGTGGCTAGCCCTCAGGCGCCATCTTGATTTTGACAATCTGACATAAGCGACAGGTTTCGGACTAGTCCATCTCTTCATAGGGGATTCTCAGCAAGGCTTTTATTCTTTATAAAGATTTTCCTTAAAAAGGATTTAAACAATGCTGGCCAGCTTCCCTGCTCGCCACACAGTTTTTGGCAGTTGCCATTCACAAAGTGCATTTGAAAATAAATAAATCCCTGAGAATCCCCCATGAAGAGATGGACTAGCCCAAAACCTGTCGTCTTTGTCAGATTTCTGCTACCTACTGTAAGTGACAGCAACATAGGACAAAAGTAATTTATGGCTCATTTTAATCTGGAAAAACCATACTTCTTATGTGTATGTTTACAACTTTTTGCCGTAGTGCCCCTTTAATCAGGAATGGAATTACCAGATTGCCACAGAGGTTGAATCTGTTAATGCATGACACACAGAAATAACACTGGTTACTTTGCCCATGTCACTGCACATTGGTTCACATTCAGCACAGAAAAAGAAAAATCAGAGGGAAATCATATTAAACCTACTATAACCTGTTAAACACAGAAAGCCCAGGCTGCAAATACAGAAGAAAATATTTTTCAATAGAAAGAGAAAATAAAAATTTCAGTGCAAGGTTTGTGGCAGGATGAAGCGTGTTATAAAGGAGCTCTGTACCTCATAGACAGGGATGTTACTCTATAAACCCTGACATAAGTGGTCTCTTGTCAAGTGTTACTTTGTGACACACAATAAATTTCCTGAGCCTCTGGCTGGATTCCAGGAAACTCCGGACAATGCTAAGCATTGCTCACATTAATCGCAAAATTGGATCTGCAGCATATGGTTATTAATAAAACTAACTTCTCCATATAATTATACTGAACAAGTGAGAGATTTCAGGCTTAAATCCTTAAAGGGATACTGTCATGAAAACTGTTTAATTATATTTGAAGTAGTCTGAAGTGCATCTACATGTCTGAACCTTTATTGAGGTGTTTCACTGTGGATCAATTATAGGAGCCAGTCAGCTGCCAGGCACAGCAGATGGGAGGGGTGCTTCAATCTACAGTGAAGGCATCGGAAGAATCAAATACACAACAGACTTGTCACCACATCATTTAAAGTGAAGCCAGTATCATAGACTTTTTTCTTTGTGTTGGCTGCACAGGCACTAGATTTTGCTAAACATGATTTTCTCTGCAGGAACCATAATAAACCAATTTTGATTACATTTTCCTAATGAGAGGACATTAATGGCAAATCCTGACAATGAGTGGATATGCAAATAAAAGAAATTAAGACAATGTAGTAACAAATGTAGTTTGTCTGTCTTTAAGAAGCTAGACCAGGGTAAATGGTTATGGATATGCAAAGATGTACAGAGGCGCCGGTAGGATAAAAGTTGCTAAAAGGTTTAAAATGGTTTCGGTTGCGGTGGTGGACCAGTCAACCAAAAACAGACAACAATGCTGTCGAAATTCAAGAATATGCAATTTATTCAATTACTCCCAATAAAAAGGTCGCAACGCGTTTCACGGGTATAGACCCGCTTCTTCAGGCAATAAAGGACAGGAGCAATACACAGCGTGTAATCTAGAAGTTGCTTGGCACCTCTGTGCCAAGCAACTTCTAGATTACACGCTGTGTATTGCTCCTGTCCTTTATTGCCTGAAGAAGCGGGTCTATACCCGTGAAACGCGTTGCGACCTTTTTATTGGGAGTAATTGAATAAATTGCATATTATTGAATTTCGACAGCATTGTTGTCTGTTTTTGGTTGACTGGTCCACCACCGCAACCGAAACCATTTTAAACCTTTTAGCAACTTTTATCCTACCGGCGCCTCTGTACATCTTTGCGCATCCAGAAGTCCACCCTTGGTGAAAGGGTGACCCACCCTACAGTTTCCTCCTATCCGCAGAGAGCGACGTCTTAATCCTGAGTGGGGACAGGCTTGTTCTCCCCACTTGCCTGAACAGTGGTTGCTTTGGAGGCAACCCTGGTTTGTGAGTATAATACTTACACTTCATAATACATTCCACTCCCTTTTAATACATACTACACAATATTGGGCTCTCGGTCTTCCACTTTCTTACTTGGTTATGGATATGAGCGATGGACAACCTCACAAACTGCATTGCGGCGGAACAAATACAAACTTTATGGATACAAACTTTACTTTGCATCAGGGGTGTAACTACAAATCATGCCCCCATCCCCCCCGCAAAACTTTAATGATACCCCTTGGTGTTCACAACCCTTCTTTTGCCGTTATAACCATCATAGCCGGGGGGGATCATACGAGGCTCAGAACAAATGTGGCCATCAGGATCTTAATATCCATAACATGTGTAGCCACAAAAACTCCTCACCTGGAGAATCAGAGAAAGGGAAGTTCAGTAGTTCACACACACACACACACACACCTACCTTTGGGCCTCCCTGTAGTTTCAAGGGCTGCTCCCCCCTAGATAAGCCCCTGCTTCGTACTGCTAAGTAATGACTGTGGAGGTGCCAAATAAATGCACACAAAAAAAACACTGATTGCTCTACAGCAAATGAAATCAGCGATGCTCATTCTGAGTAGTTACATCCTTGTAGCTACTCATAATCAAAATTTAAATTAGTTTGGGCTGTCTGTGACCAAAGAACGGGGGAGGGGGGTTGACTTGCCCAGGCACTGATGCGCTCATTTGCATCCCATGTCATTCCCATGCTTCCCTTCTTTTGAGTTGAAGAAGGAAGCATGAGAGTGATGTGGAACATGACGTGGGACATGATTGGAGCACATCGGTGCATGGGTAAGTTAACCTCCCCCCCCCCCCCCCCGAAACACACCATTGGCTGCGAGCAGCCGAAACTCATTTAAATTTTGATTACAAGGACGTAGCTACCAGGGCTGTGGAATCGGTACAAAAATCATCAGACTCTGACTCCGGCTCAGTTTAAGAAACTTCCAACTCCAGGTACACAAAATGGCTCAAACTCCTCAACTCCGACTCCTTAGTCTGATACTTACCAGGGCTGTGGATTTGGTACAAAAATCATCCAACTCCGACTCCTCAGTTCATGAAGCCTCCGACTCAAACTCCGACTTCAGGCACCCAAAATTCCACAGCCCTGGTAGCTACTCGTAATGAGCATTGCTTATGAAGATGGTTAAAGATGTTTCTTTACAAGCCAAAGATAAAAATAAATAAAAACAAAATATTCCAGTCTAATGAGTGAGCTATTGAGTGTCAGGTTATATAAACCCACTGATCATAACACATAGGGTAGTCTCACAATGGCTCCTCCTGAAGTTTGCTACATGAATTCTCTACCTGGCTAGAAAGCTAACTATGCATTGCTTGAAACTTCCCCCAATGCTGTGTGTGCATGAATGTTATAGGCCTGAGAAATGTAGGATCAATAGTTCTTAGTGCTACACAGTCATGTGGTGTCTATTAAACAGGACGTAAATAATAATAACCCTTATAGCAATAAATGAAGATTGCTTCCCTGGCACAGCCCATGAAAGGTGTCACCCACAGGGAGCTGCTCTTCCTTGTACTTTGTTTATACAACAAGATGACTCATCCTCAGGAGTATTCTGCCTCTCTAACGGTGTCATCGGAGAGCGGAAGATCCCTCATTAAACCGCATCAATGCAAAATCCATATAAATAGCAAATCATTACTTTGTGCCTGACACATTTATATGAAACCTGTGCACATCCTTTATTTCCTAGTTACAAATAATGCTTAGAAGGAAAATGCACTCCATATTTATAGAGTAGGATTATGTCCACTGTATTTCAGTGTAAATCTTCAGTAACCTGGGCAGACAGGATTTATTGAAAAGATTCAGACAGGGCTTATTGAAAACAGCAGAACCTTATTCATCCACAGTCACTGTTTGTTAGCCACAGCTCTTACTAGCCGGGATAGAAGGTATTATTATGCACTATTAACGCCTCTTCCTTCAGCTGGTTAATGTGACCGCTGGGTGTTAGGAAGCACCTGCAATAATAGAACTTCCTCTCCATCAATACACACAAAATATGACTATTCCGGTTTATAAATGACCATGTTAACATACTATTTGTTGACAGACATCATATACATCATATTCATTATCCCTTTAGCAGCTAATTTACGTAGAAGCTTGCAAGTGCTCCAGGCCAATTTATTTTAGCACTTTTTCATCTCCTATTTGTTAAATTTTCTTGCTTCTAATTAGTATTGCTGTAATGTGTATTTATGGCCACTTGTCACAAGGGGGCAGCGTGAGACAATAACAGAGCACTTCTGCTTTCAGTTTCTATATATTTTACTAGTAGAGAGAGATCAAAGTATTCCAAGAATTTGCAGCACGACAAGTTCTGCTGACTGAGGTCAAAAGCACTGCATTGTGTACGATGCTTAGAAGAAATTGAACTGGCAAGCAGGAAATAGGAATACATCAGGAAGGGGACTTCAAAGAAACTAAGTACAGGTATATAGCCGACCATGACAATATAAAGTTTTTACCTAAAAATCCATCCAGAGTTCAGGCATACTTTCAATGACTCAGAAGGGTCAAGATATTGGGAGCACATACACTGCAGGTTGTTGGTTTTTATCCATGTTCTTCTAGATCGTCAAAGATGATTCCCATTTGTGTGCTCTAAACGTGTCTACTATGTTTGTGTTTGTTACACTTCCCTAAAGTAAATTTACATGTATGTTCTTTAACGTTAAAGACATGTTAACCAAAACACATGACACGGTAGTTAAAGACATAATTTAGGCATATTGGACCTGATGCACAAAGCAGGCATGAGTATATACAGTGGGTTGCAAAAGTATTCAGCCCCCTTGAAGTTTTACACATTTTGTCATATTACTGCCACAAACATGAATCAATTTTATTGGAATTTCACATGAAAGAGCAACACAAAGTGGTGTACATATGAAAAGTGTAACGAAAATCATACATGATTCCAAACATTTTTTTACAAATAAATAACTGCAAAGTGGTGCGTGCATAATTATTCGGCCCCCTTTGATCTGAGTGCAGTCAGTTGCCTATAGACATTGCCTGGAGAGTGCTAATGACTAAATAGAGTGCACCTGTGTGTAATCTAATGTCAGTACAAATACAGCTGCTCTGTGAGGGCCTCAGAGGTTGTCTAAGAGAATATTGGGAGCAACAACACCGTGAAGTCCAAAGAACACACAAGACAGGTCAGGGATCAAGTTATTGAGAAATTTAAAGCAGGCTTAGGCTACAAAAAGATTTCCAAAGCCTTGAACATCCCACGGAGCACTGTTCAAGCGATCATTCAGAAATGGAAGGAGTATGGCACAACTACAAAAACTACCAAGACAAGGCCATCCACCTAAACTCACAGGCCGAACAAGGAGAGCACTGATCAGAAATGCAGTCACGAGGCCCATGGTGACTCTGGACGAGTTGCAGAGATCTACAGCTCAGGTGGGAGACTCTGCCCATAGGACAACTATTAGTCATGCACTGTACAAAGTTGGCCTTTATGGAAGAGTGGCAAGAAGAAAGGCATTGTTAACAGAAAGCATAAGAAGTCAAGTTTGCAGTTTGCCACAAGCCATGTGGGGGACACAGCAACCATGTGGAAGAAGGTGCTCTGGTCAGATGAGACCAAAATGGAACTTTTTGGCCAAAATGCCCAACGCTATGTGTGGCAGAAAACTAACACTGCACATCACTCTGAACACACCATCCCCACTGTCAAATATGGTGGTGGCAGCATCATGCTCGGAGGGGGGTGCATCTCTTCAGCAGGGACAGGGAAGCTGGTCAGAGGTGATGGGAAGATGGTTGGAGCCAAATACAGGGCAAACTTGGAAGAAAACCTCTTGGAGACTGCAAAAGACTTGAGACTGGGGTGGAGGTTCACCTTACAGCAGGACAATGACCCTAAACATAAAGCCAGGGCAACAATGGAATGGTTTAAAACAAAACATATCTATGTTTTAGAATGGCCCAGACAAAGTCCAGATCTAAATCCAATCGAGAATCTGTGGCAAGATCTGAAAACTGCTGTTCACAAACACTGTCCATCTAATCTGACTGAGGTGGAGCTGTTTTGCAAAGAAGAATGGGCAAGGATTTCAGTCTCTAGATGTGCAAAACTGGTAGAGACATACCCTAAAAGACTGGCAGCTGTAATTGTAGCAAAAGGTGGTTCTACAAAGTATTGATTTAGGGGGCCGAATAATTACGCACACCCCACTTTGCAGTTATTTATTTGTAAAAAATGTTTGGAATCATGTATTAGTTTCGTTCCACTTCTCACGTGTACACCACCTTGTATTGGTCTTTCACGTAGAATTCCAATAAAATTGATGCATGTTTGTGGCAGTAATGTGACAAAATGTGGAAAACTTCAAAGGGGCCGAATACTTTTGCAACCCACTGTATGCCTTTTGTGCATCAGGCCCATTATTGTGCAGCACATCATTATTTGCAAAACACCATTTATTTGGCATTTTATTTTCATATTACCTGGCTGGTTGGGTTCACAAAGCTTTCTTCCTATGTCAGATAATTGGTTCAGTCCTTTCAATGTATTTATGAATGGCTTAACACATAAAATGAAAAGTAATGTAGCCAATGGGACTTGGGGACACTGGTGGAAACCTAAATTGGGGGGGGGGGGATGCCCATTTACCCATCTGATGTTTCTTCCAGCCCCTGAAGTCTTCCTGGTCCCTCACCGTCATTGCACTCCACCATACATCTGGTGTCTCCTTCCAACGCTGGATATGTGGCCCTGTGCCTCAAATCTCCTCCAACACGCTCTTTTGGCCGGTAAAAAACGCTATTGTACATGCGTAGAGCACTCCTGGTTGTAGAAGCACAAGAGAACACGCGTGGCCAGGCGACTCGAGAGTTGGCTGGATTAAGGAGGGGGACGCAGAGGAAAAGCTGAGTGCACAATCATGGCAAGGGGGCTGGAAACCCCAGGTAAGTATATGGGCACTTTTTTTTCACTAAGGTTCACTTTAAGGAACACTGTAATGAGAGGGATGTGAAGACTGTCTGTTTCTTCCTGCAAACTATGACAATTTCCTAACAGTCTTACTAATCCTATGTCTGTAATACATTCACCACAGACCCAAAACGAGTATAAACAGGTGCTGTGATTAAAGTCTAGAAAAACTTTAACCACCTGCTTATTTCAGGTATGTGATAGCTGTACTCTAGATTCTCGGCATAGGCTGTCATTATCAGCTGCCTTGGGTGATTTTTATCTGTGGTAGCGTTGGCCAATCAAAATTGGATGTGTGTACACATCCTAACTTTCCAATGTCATACTAAGCAAAAAGAGGCGTGGCACAGCAAAGGTCAACTTTAAAACTGTTTCTCATGATAGATATCTTAAGGACATAAGCACAATATTGTTTCCCACATAAAAATAATGTAAACTACATGGGTCATTTATGTAGTTGCAAAATAGTATATTTGACCACTATATGCAATTTAGATTCTGTCTAATCTATTTCTGATACTGTATATCAAAAGCAAATAACTGGCTAACGCAAGCAATAACAGAACAAAGATGTAGTCAGTATCCCACAGAATCTTCATATTGATGGTGCTTCTCTGAATTGAACATTCAAAGCATACTAATTGTGCAGGCAGTACTATTGCTCTAAATGTACCCCACAAAGCTAAATAGCATGCAGCCTCTAACAAGCCACATAGTATAATGTCCTATACAAGTCGTGGAAGAATCACAATGTCCTATGACTGCTAAGCTGAGCCCCTAGCAACCAATCAACAGCTTCATGGCAAGCACAGCAGCTAGGACAAGCAGCTAAGCCTTTTCATTTGGCCAGTTTTCTGAAGACATGACCTGGGATGGAAATGAAAGAGGAATGCCAGTGGTCTGTGTTTTGAGAACATTTTGGCAACTGTATTACTCACAGCATTACTAAGCCAAGCTGCATCTCAACTCCCTCCATGAATTCCACTGCTACGAAAATCCTTCCACTCCTGCCAATCCCATATTGTCCTTGTGAATTCCCATCTTCAAATGCTGGCAGGGGGAAAAAAATAATAACCAAAGAAAATATGGCACAAAAACGTTTTTAAAGGACCACCTGTTGTCTATTATTTTTGCATAGCACTTACTCATAAATCATAACACAGGGTAATTAATCAAGCTGTCAAGTAGAGGGTCAGGGGTTATGTCACAGTGTCAAGAGGTTAGGCCTAGGCTGATGGAGGTCAGGGTCACACTGCATTCCTCATTATCAAGTTGGGATGAGAGACTGGCTCAAGCAAACAAAAGTGAAAGCAGATGGACAAGTGAGTGGATTGAAAGAGGAGAGGGGGGAAAAAATGAATACGAAAAATTCTGCAGACAAAAAAGGAAAGCAAAGAACGTGTCAGCTGCCTTCAAAGAAAGGGGTGAATAGCAGGGGAATACATTGACATGGGCTCAAAAGACATCACATGCGACAGGGAAAATATGGTTCTTGCTATGCAAATAACGAGAGACAGGAAAATTTGCTCGGATGATTTGCAAGGAGCGAAATGTAATACAAGAAATTGCTGTCATTTGCTCAGTTTTCAAGCAGACTGAAGCACTTTTACAGAAAACAGCTAAATACCAGGTAGGTTTTTAGTTAACACTTCTTGGTCTTGCCTCTCTAGGAAGATCTAGAACTTTCTTTCAGGAATACAAGAGCGCAGATTTTTCTAATGTGAAGAATTTAATTTGCTGTATGGGAATAAAAGCATCAGATTTCCATTTTGGTACCAATATTCACAACAATGCCGGTTCACGTTGTAACAATAGCAGGTGGTTAAATATTGCTTCCTATCCGAGTGACTGACAGGTTTAGTTGCACTTGTACAGGAGTCGTGGCAGAAACTGGGTAATAAGAAACAGAGGCTAAACTGTCATTCACTGCTACCCCCTCCCCCAAGTCACTTACCCAAATCCAGGACCTTTTTTTTCACCTTCACCAAGCTTAACAAATCCTCGGTTTCTGAAATCTGTAGCAGTGAGTTCATAGTGAATGACTGGCTAATAATTCAGGGACCTGCTCAGAGACCATTATCTCTAGAGTACGTTTCAATTTGCTGCCTCCTCTACATTAAATAACTACAACATGGAAGCAGCCATATGCAATTTTGCTAATCAGAACAGGATGCTAAGGGACACGATTTAGGGGGGGGGGGGGGGGGGGGAATACCATGGCTAATGAAAAGCACACATTGTTCCTTAATTAATTGTAAATTATCATTAATGTGACCAATTTCTTTCAATGACACCGGTTTTCACATTTTTTTGCCCATTACTTCCCTTCCCACCTGCGTACCACCTCACATACTTCTGAGGGTCTGAAACTCTAGACCCACCATTTAGTAAGATAGTAAAACTCAAGCACTCAGAGACCACCTTACATGACCTCACCACTGGAACTTAGCAGGCCTTGTAAGTAGATAAAAAGGGTAGTGGAGCTGGGGGGGGTGAGAGGGAAAAACCTGCTGACATGGCGGGAAGGGGGGGGGGGGGGGGGGAAGTGTCTGCCCAGGCACAATTTTTTTTCTCCGGTGTAGGTGAGGCTTTTGTTTTTGTTTCTTGGTGTAGAAGCTCCCTTGACCAGCCAATTTCAAATCAATAGTCTTTAAAGAACGTTGTTATGGGATCAAGTCCCTGGCCACTTTTTGCACTCTTCAGAGATCTCTCCATACCAGCTCCATTGCAGTCTGGACAGCAGCAAGGTGGAACCAAAGCTGTAGCCACTGCTACAGCACCATGCACAAAGCCTGCTATTATTTCCCCCAACTCAGCAGCTTTTGGTCATGTGATCAGAAACCACCATTATTCAACACTGTTCCTGAGAGAGGCTTTGAGTATTTAGCTACACAGAGTAGGAGCTTGTTAAAGAATACCCGAGGTGACATGATGAGATAGACATGGGAATGTACAGTGCCTAGCACACAAATAACTATGCGATGTTCCTTTTTTTTCTTTCTCTGCCTGAAAGAGTTAAATATCAGGTATGCAAGTGGCTGACTCAGTCCCGACTCAGACAGGAAGTGACTACAGTGTGACCCTCACTGATAAGAAATTCCCCTTTTTATCTCTTTTCTGCTCTCAGAAGCCATTTTCTGCTAGAAAAGTGTTTTATAGTTGGAATTTCTTATCAGTGAGGGTCGCACTGTAGTCACGTCCTGTCTGAGTCAGGACTGAGTCAGCCGCTTACATACATGATATTTAACTCTTTCAGACAAAAAGAAAAAAAGGAACACAGCATAGTTATTTGTGTGCTAGGCACTGTACATACACATGTCTATCATCATGTCACATGTCACTTCGGGTATCCTTTAATCATTTTCCACACCTGGACTAAGGCTCGGT
Organism: Hyperolius riggenbachi; assembly: GCF_040937935.1. Taxonomy (NCBI): domain Eukaryota; kingdom Metazoa; phylum Chordata; class Amphibia; order Anura; family Hyperoliidae; genus Hyperolius; species Hyperolius riggenbachi. The sequence goes on from NC_090646.1 coordinate 565,472,694, forward strand.
TCACACTGGCACAGATGGAAAACTGATCTGTGTAAAGCTGGCCACTAATGGTTCAATTTCTAGCGAAAAATCGTTCGAGCGATCAGAAATTCTGATCGGACGAAAAATCGTTCACTACACCATCAACTAACCAATCTTTGCTTCCTATCTATCACGACCACCAAGAAAATCCAAATTTTCGTTTGACGAAAATTCATTCGGGCGACATTTTTTTCACTCGTTCATAATCGATTGTGTCCACCAATGGAGATTATTTACAACCAATCCGATCAGAATTTCTGATCGCTCGAACGATTTTTCGCTAGAAATTGGACCGTTAGTGGCCAGCTTAAAAGCTGATCCATGGAACAGATCAATTTTTAATGGTATTAGTATCCCATCTTGGACACTTCCATTCACATTGCATGCTGTTATTGTGTTCCATCCAGCAGATCGTGCGGAACTCATCAGTTGGAACGGACCAATGTGAATAGATCTATAGGTTAACGTTTGATCCATTAGCATCTATTCAGATTTTTTCCGATCCGCTAAAAGTCCGTTTTTTGGTGTCAGTGTGGACTTGGCCTAAGGACAGACAGAAAACATCGACACTTATGTCATGAAGAGAATAGCTTGGTAAAACGTTGTCATTTCAGTCTCAGTCCATAAGGTCTGAGACACACTGTGAATGCTTCCTGAACACGTTTCTGGCCATCAGCACTGTCAGCTTTTTTTTTGTTTTTTTTGTTTTAAATGCTCCCATTTACTTGCATTAAAATCACGGTAGAATTGCTGCAATCATGATTATTCAAAAATCGACACCGCAGGGATTTTTTTTACATGATTTTAATGCAAGTAAATGGGAGGGGTTTTTTTTAAACGCTCAGATGGTGCCTACGTTGAGAAAGCACTCAAAGTGTACTTCAGGCCTTACTCAGATTCATAGCTGGTTGCAAATGAAAGTGGAAAGACTGTTTCTTAACAACAGTTATTTACCTGGGGTCCACTGCTCTAGATCTGTAATAATTTTCTTAAAAGTGTCATTTTAACTTAGAGAGTCTGAAGTGTCCCAAATCACCTCTTTTTATTTCAGCGTTCTTTTGAGCAGTAACAGCAAAGATGATTTGCTGCATCCCCGCGGCCGTACGAGGTCTTTATCATCCCCCTCCGAAATCACCGGAGAAAAATCCTCCTGTACTTCCTGGAGGAGGCAGAGCTTTGCGCTGCAGCTCTGCCTCCAGTCCATTTAATCATTGCCGATCGCTGCCGGCTTCTTTCACTGAGAGGGGCGGGGGGAGAGGCAGCGATCAGCGGTGATTGAATGGACTGGAAGGGGGGGGGGGGGAATAAAGACAATGGGAGCTGAAGGTGTTGGTGGCAAGGCTAAAACTATAAAACTATGGACCGTCATGATGATCGGGAATCCATTTTTTTGTGTACCTTTAATTCTAGTTTTACATTCACCCATAAAAAAACCAGCAGCTTTTACCTTAAGCTTGGGAAATAAACAAATATGAGAGAAGACTACATCTGACACAAGTACTGTGTAGTTTGTAGGGTTCAGGAAAAAAAAGGAATCTACAACAATGGCTTTCTCCCATGATTAAAATAATTTCAAAATAATAGTTTGTGTTTTTATGTATGAAGGCTTAAGGAGAACAGAAAACTTAATTTCCCCTAGGATGACACACATTATAAATATTAGATCAATATATTGGTCTGAATTAGATGCAGAACGCTGTGCAAAATTAGCTGTCACCTCTTCTTCAAAATCTTTGTTAATCTCATTTTGAATGTTTGCAGCTTTATCAACACATGCATCACTGTCAGTTTCTTGGTTACTGTACTGCTGCACTTGGAAGAAGATATAATTAAAATGTTTTGGCATAGAAAAGGTGAAATTGTATCTTCCTCCATTCCCCAAGGAATCTGTACAACATGCTAGATATAATTACAAACACACAACCTTATCTAGAGCTTTGACACTTTAGGT